>NC_091991.1:138072489-138222489 GCF_044704955.1 Pristiophorus japonicus | reverse complement strand
TTGGCCGAAAGGGCCATATCTAACTCTCTTTTGAATATATCTAACGAACTGGCCTCAACAACCTTCTGCGGTGGAGAATTCCACAGGTTAACCACTCTCTGAGTGAAGAAGTTTCTCCTCATCTCAGTCCTAAATGGCTTACCCCTTATTCTTAGACTGTGACCCCTGGCTCTGGAACTCCCCAGCAACGGGAACATTCTTCCTGCCTCTAACCTGTCCAATCCTGTCAGAATTTTATATATTTCTATGCGATCCGCTCTCATTCTTCTAAACTCCAGTGAATAAAGGCCCAGTAGATCCAGTCTCTCCTCATATGTCAGTCCTGCCATCCTGGGAATCAGTCTGGTGAACCTTCGCTGCACTCCCTCAATAGCAAGAACGTCCTTCCTCAGATTAGGAGACCAAAACTGAACACAAGCCATCAGTGAGTCCCTCCTCCCCAGGATGTGCGTGCTTTGGACATTTAACAATATTATGGCATTGGGTAGCCATGTCATACTCCTGTTAACAATCAGTGAGAAATGAGCTGAAATTGCAAGCCATGCTGATTGATGCATCAATTGCCTGTTTGACGCCCATGTCGGAAACACCTTGGGTGATGCTGCTGCTGATCTCTATGCAAAGAAAAGTTAAGGGCATTGATGGCCTTAATTACTTCCCGGTGGTGCAGGTGCCTGCAGGTGTCTTTGCAGTAGATGGCATATCACTGTAGCTGGCTCCCTGTTAACCCAGTGATTCTGGAGGTAGTTACCCCCGGTTGTTGACGGATAAGTGTGCAATATCATATTGATATGATTGGCGACATAACGGTGGGCCTTGGTGCCTGCTGATCTACCTAATATGCTTTCTTTCATTTTGTACCACTTCAACTATGTGGGTATGGTAGTGTATTGTTTATGTTATTGGACTCATAATTCAGAGGCCTGGATTAATAATCCAGATAATGTGAGTTAAAATGTCACCATTGAAGTTTGAAAATTTGAATTCACATTTACAAAATCGCCCAATAAAAATCTGGTATCTGTAAAATATGGCCATGAGGCTGTCAGATTTTCATAAAAACCTAACTGGTTCACTCAAATCCTGTGGGGAAAGAAACCTGTTGCCTTTATCTGGTCTGATTTACATGTTGTCTCAAAATGTTTGAGAAGAAGGCCCTCCACCAACCAGAGCCTGAGAATTATTTTTTAAATATTGGATTTGGGGTGATTTACATTTAACTTGTTTTGTTAAAGGCCACATGACACTGTTGCTTCCTGAGCTCCAGTGAAAATGAGAATTTTAGGAGATGCGATTTTCTTGTCCCTTTTTTAAGTTTGTGCTGTTCTGCAGAAGTTTTGTAAATGCTTCAATTTCAGTTGGTTTTCCAATGATTTTGCAGCCAGGATTTGGCTATTTTTGTTTCTATATTAACATCACCTAAATGTTCTGATAATGGAAAAAGTACATACAAAAATCAGAGAAAAAAAAATAGAAAAGCAACAAATATAAAAAACCAGCACGAAAAGGCACTGAAAATATTAAAATAAAAAAAGACAAAATGCGCCTACATTACTAAGTGCTTCATTGCAAATCGAGCTTCCCTTTACACTCGCTCATAAGGATGAGGAGATTGCACAGCACAAATCTGTCCTAAATGGATGGGAAATCATGCTAACCCATATTTACATCTATCTATCTGAATTTCAGTATTAAAATAGAGCTATTGCACTTCAGTCGGGCCTGAAAGGCCTAAAGATTTGACATTCCACACCGGCAGGACAGACACGTGCTTTATGGAAGCTCCAGGAGTGTTATCTTTATCTCAAAGATGGGACTTTGGATCAAAGGCTTCTGATGATATGACCTGCAGAGAGCCAAACCTGTAAAGAAAATTTTGTTTCAGTTTCAGATTATCCCAATTACATTGGAAGTTGAAGCTTAATCTGAACTTCATTGAAGGTTGTCCTTAGGACAAGATTCAGATTTGGACTTGCTCAGCAAGTTAAGGATGAGGAGATTGCACAGCACAAATCTGTCCTAAATGGATGGGAAATCATGCTAACCCATATTTACCTATTAACTGGACAAAACCTTTTAGAGAATTAAGATTCTAGTCTGAATTTTCTGATGGAGCAGCCAATACTAGAAACAAAATCCTGCCGTTTTAGAGGATGAAAAGTAATTCCTGGCTCCGATAAACTTCATTCGGGTATGTTTAATTCTGATCCAAAAGATTGTCACTTCCTGTTTAATGTTTAAGCATTTTTTTGTCTTTCTGTAGAACTCAGTAATTATGAAGACACTTGTGACGGAACATGAGACAGAGATGTCAGCTGCAGTTAATATAGATGGAGACGTACGTCTGTTAAAATAGCACAACCTGTGTTGAGAGACAGCTATGCATATTATTAGTGTCACAAAATGAAGTTATGTTGCATCTGAAATTCCACAGGGTTTTTTATTTGCACATCTTCCACTTCCAGCCATCCCGCCACTCACTTAAAATCAATATTTTCTACCACCATCCAAGTTCCATGCCGATTTTCTCTGAGATCTCCTTCCTTCTCTCGTTCCTTAACCACTGCATGGAGCGATTCCTCATATGAATGCACTTGTTGAAGCACTAGAGGAGGTGACAGAGATAAGGGTAGTTATGCAGATATTTAAACAAAAGGGTGAGAATTTTAAAGTTGAGGAGTTGAGGGACTGAGAGCCAGTGTCGATCAATAAGATGAGGGTGATGAGCGAGTGGAATGGTTCAGGGTAGGATACGTACAGCAGAATTTTAGATGAGCTGCAATTTATAGAGAGTGGAAGATGCAAGGACTGCCAGGAAAGTATTGGAGTAATTGTTTCCGGAAATGACAAGAATGTTGATTTCAGTGGCATTTTGATTGAGGTAAGGGTGGAGGCAAAATATGTTACAAAGTTGGAAGAAGGCAGTCTTTGTGAGGAGATGAAATGGGGTTAGAAACTCAGCTCAGGATTGAACAGGAACCCAACATTGCCAACAGCCTGGTGTAGCTTGAGTTAGTGACAGGAGGGGAATGGAGTCAGTGGCGAGGTACAGAGTTTGTGCCAGGGGGGTCAAGGCAATAGCTTTGGTCTTCCCAAAGTTAGTTGGAAGAAATTACAGTTCATATGAGACTAAATGTTGGATAAGTAATCCTGATCCCATGGAGGCAGTAAAGGGGTAGAGCTGGGAGTCAGCAACATCCAAGTGGGTGTCTGAGGATCCTGTCACCAATGGCCAGCATGCAGATAAGGAAGAGGAGGGTGCCAAGGATCGATCCTTGCGGAACTCGAGTGATAATGGTGTGGAAGTAGAAAAACAATCCATTGTTAGAAATGCTTTGCTTATAATCGGATATGTTCGAGTGAAACAAAGTAAGTGTATTCCAATGGAGCTGGACAATGGAGGAGAGGCATTGGAAGAAGATGGTGTGATTGACCATGTGAAACGTTGCAGAAAGGTTGAGAAGGATGAGAATGATAATGTACCATGGTCACAGTCATGGGGCTTGCCATTCGTGACTTTGTTTAAGGCTATTTTAGTGCAATGGAGGGGCTGGAAACCTGATTGGAGGGCATTGCTGGAGAGATGGCATGGGTCTTGGAGATGACAGCATCTTCAAGGACCTTGGACAGAAAAGGGGGGTGGAGATGGGACCATAGTTAGCAAAGATAAAAGTCTGGAAGGCGGGTTTTTGAGAAAGGAGGTGGTGATGATTGTTTTGAAATGGAGGAAGCTAGTGAGAAGGACTGGCGTGAGGAAACAACAATTTACATTTATAGAGTGCCTTTAATGTTGAAAATATCCCAAGATGCTTCAACTGGCGGAAGGTGGGGGTGGATGGAGCAAAGATAAATAGAAAAATAAACAGAGTCTGAGCCTTGGAGGGAGAAATTAGAAGGGGTGGCCAGAAGCTTGGTTGGATAAATGGGTTTTAAGGTTTTTAATGGCAGAGAGAGAAAAGTGGAGAGGTGGAGTAGTTTAAAGAGGGAGGTGCACAGAGTAGGACTGAGGCAACTGAAAGCTCCTCCACCATAAGGCAAGGTAAGAGAGAGGGGTGCACGAATGGCCAGAGTCAGAGGACCAATGTAAGGTCGGAGGAGGTTGCAGAATTGGGGTGGGTTGAGGCTGTGGAAGTATCTGAAGATGAGGATATAAATTTAATGCTTTGAATGTTTGGGAGTCAGTGTAGGCAAGTGAGGAGAGATTGATGGGTGACTTAGACTTAATGAAGGATAGGGTACAGGTGGAGGAGTATTGGACAAGTTGGATGCCTGCAGGGAGGGTAATGGAAAAATCAAATCTAGAGATGACAAAAGCGTGGACAAGGGTCAGAAAGTGCACGTGCATGTAAATGTTGGATAAGATCAGGGTCTATTTCAAGAAGTAGCCATTGCATGTCTTCTGAAAGATGGGCAGCAAAGTAAAAGTGGCCCTATAACAGGAGAGGGCCATACTGGACCAAAATGTTGAATTATTGAAGTAGGCTTCCCCTGAAGTGTCTGTTGAAAATAGATGCTAAACTGATAGAGTGCAGCCCAGGTGCTCGGGATGTATTATGGGGCAACGCTTTAACTTTCATTTTATTTGGGGCCTTAATAAGCCTTGTACACATGCTCCCAGTGCACAACATGCTGATCTGCTATACTGTCAAGCAATGAGTGCATAACGCCTGATAATAGGGGAGTCCAAAGCAGTAATCAGGTGTCACAGGGTGCATTATCGACTCCCAAATGTAGTTTATTAATTGTCAATATCAGATTTGTTTTGATGTTGCTGCTCTTCCTTTCATTCAATAATTAATTTATCTTTAATTGCCAAGAATGAGTTTGCAAACTTGGAAAATCTTTCACTGTTACATTGAACCTTTCAGCAATATGTAGAAGCAAGGTCATACATCGTTCTGGAGTTTAGTCTGGCCAAACCTCTGGTGCAGAAGCGACTCAGGGAGGAACTGGTTAAAAGGTACATTTTAGACTGTGAATAGAGAACATTCATTATTTTCAGATGTGCAAATTATTATCTTCTTGTTGATGATGAACTTCTGATAATATATAAAATCATATTTTTCTTCATTGCACATCATCCACATACTATAGAAGTACATCTTAGCTTGATAAGTTCTGGGGGATACCATCACCTGCTGATCATGCACATAAATATGATGTCATGAAATTGCAGATTGGAGGTATTGCATGTGGTCAGGGCATACACCATTGTACCAAGTTTGTTTTTCTCCATCTAAAGATTCTTTCCTACTCACACCAGACCTTTTGTTTGGGGCAAAGTCTCCAGCCTCTACAGGAGTAGGTTATATTAGTCACAAGTAGGTTATGAAACAGTTTGTTAAGTTATTTGGTGTCTGGTCTTTTTATGTTTTTTCCTAGCTTTCATCGGGGACTAAAATATTGGTAAAGGTTGGTACTGGATACTGAGCCCCCATAATAGTTACCATATTCAGGATTATCATCTAAAAATAATCTCTGCGTTTTCGGTCATACAGCAAGGCCAGCAACCTCTATAGGTGGCCATTTAGACAGCAAACAAGGGAGTAAATACAAATTGGAATTCTACAGTCTACACTGAGTAGGCTCCAGATTGGGTGTCATACAGAATGCCCTTTGGCATTGACCCATACCATTCGTTGTCTACATCAGAATAAACTAATTGCCTCCATCATTGGGTTAGTATGCCTGCACTGACATCTGCTCAAGATTTTAAAAGCTGCTCAAATGCAGCAGTAAAGTAATGATGGCTGATACCAACAATCATTGTATAAGATAGATTAAAAAAACGTAATACTGCAACTTACCAGATTTCTTCAGGATCATAAAATACAATCATAAGGAACAGTTACAGCAAAATTCTGCATTATTCTAATAGAAAAGCATATTTAACCCACGAAATCCAAGCACTTTTAGTTAGCTATTACTGAACACATATTGGGGGAGAAATTCAGTTGCTTTGCGCCTCCTGTTAGTGCCTGCGGGGAGCGGTAACAGGGCGCTAAGGGCTTACTGACCGGGCGTGGCTAATTCAGCGACGCCCGCGAACTTCCCTGCCGGCTTAGTGCTGGTGCTAACACTTACCACCTCGGTCTCGAGCGAGCCATAGATCGTGACATCATCAAGTGAGCAGTGCCCCGTTACCGCCCCAGATGTGAAATTGCCGCTTGCCCCCTGGCGCCAATGATGGCAGGAGGAGTAGGCGTTGTCACCTCGGCTGGCCATTTGGGGAGCGATAATTAAAGGCAGTGGTGTTCAGGTAGGCCAACCTTTATTCTTTGCACAAGTCTGGTGCCTGCTGAAAGTTTTTGATGCCTCACTGCTGTGCGATATCCAAGACCGCCACTCTCTGAGAGTGATTGGGGCTGTAATGGCAGTCGTGCAGGTTGCCGGGCCACACAGAACTGAGTAGAAGAATTTTGTAAACCATCATTGGCCATTCCCTGCAAGCGAGGGAAGCAGCCTCTGATGCCGGTAGCATTGCATTGCATTCTTCAGTGCTCTGCTCATACACTTTAGCGCCCCAAGAGAAGTGGTTAGCACTTGATTTAACGCTCCACTACCCTCTTGGAGTGCTAAAGCTGAATTTCTAGGGAGCAAAAAATGGTTATACTTTTTGGAGATTTCAAAAGTTAACTCCCTAAATGGCATAGTCCCTTTTTTGGGTTGAAAATGTATCGGCACCACATGGTGCTGAGGACTTGCCAACTTCAGTTGACAATAGGTACTCATCATTTTACAGATCTCTATAAGAATACTTCTTTGGCACTTTGAAGAATGCCAACTTTGAGCAGAAAATGAAGGAATTTAGGTGGGTTTGGAGGCATGGGTGAATAGGGAAATTTTTAGGATGCATTTTTCAGCAGAGGGAAAGGTAAGAAGACAAAATAGTTTTGGTAAATAATTCTGAGGCAGGAGTATAATATCTGAATGATCAGTCTTCCATGATGCAGCAAGCGGAGCCTGGAGCAAGCAGTAATCTGGTCATATGGAAGGAGAATATTTCCCAGATAGAGTGAAGCAAGACTATGGAGGGATCTGAGGGCACAAGTGAGGGGTGTGCAGGTATTGTGCAGAAGAGCCAAACAAGATCGCTTCAATCTTGTCATTGGTGTACATAACTTTTGCGTTCTGTCTTAATTTGTTGTGACCAGAACTTCTGTAAACACTGAAACAACACTTAATTAACCTTGCCAATTTCTGCTAATCCTGTACTAATTCACTATCCTCTCCTCTCAGGGGACCCACTTCAAATTTTATAATTCTCTTTTTTAGTGATATATACACAAAGGTGCTGTTCAATTTCCGGTCTGTTCTGAGTTAGTTGATCTAAGCTGGGTGCCAGTAGGTGCAGTACAAATCAGTTCACTGTTCTTCACTGTTCTTGGGCTACAGAGGGGAAAATCAGTAAGGACCCCCAGTTCTAATCGCTCTTCAATGAGACGTGGTGGAAATGTGCATTTGTGGACATTGGATGAAGACAGGATTGGGCTTACCTGTGACACTTCCACTGTTGAATAGCCTGCCAATCACTTTGTCAGCTCACACAGGAAGAAGGGCCACTACGACAATTGGCACCTCGTGTCCATGGAACGATAAAACAGCAGAAGTCAACACTAATTAGGAAAGAATGGGGAAAACTGGCATAAAAGTGAATAGCTGCTTGGGTTTAGTGGCATAACTCACATACAATATTAACTTTTCTTTAGTGCATTTTATATAAGTCCTTCATTAATTATTTGTTTCTCGCACAGGATTGCAGAGATAATTCCTCCTCGGCCTCTATTCCCTCGTCGAACAGGCGGAGCCGATAAGGTGTGTGGAAGAACTGGAAAGGGATGGCTCTCAGAAGTCATGTAACTTTTATCAGATGATCAGTACAATATTGCAATATATATGTTTTAATTCATAGCATAGTAGATTCATTACCCACCCCAGTATGAAGTCTCTTCACTTGTCTCCCTGAACAATTAAGTACGGGTTAATGCAACAAATGAGTGACTTGCTCCCAGGTCTTTGACAATCTTGCCTCGGAACAACATTTCAAAAATACTGTTGCTCAGATTTTTCCAAACTTTCACGTACCCACACTGCTGTAGTTCAGGACACCTGTTCAGTGTTCCATCCTGGTGTGCTGCAAGAATACTATTATTAAAGGGAGTTAGTGATAGTGACCATAATAAAAATAGAAAATGCTGGAAATCTCAACGGGTCAGGCAGCATCTGCGGAGAGAAAAACAGTCTTAAAGTTTCGGGTCGATGATCCTTTGTCAGAACTCGAGGGTCATCGACCCGAAACGTTAACTCTGTTTTTCTCTGCACAGATGCTGCCTGAGATTTCCAGCATTTTCTGTTTTTATTTCAGATTCCAGCATCTGTAGTATTTTGCTTTTGTATTAGTGATATTGACCAATCCACATCTTTTTATATAAGCAGCTTCATTCTTCACACACTATTCCTGGCAGTAAACTCCAGTATTTTAGCTTTTAAAATGTTTCAGTCAGTGCTTGAATTTTTTCTTCTCCTTTGGGAATAGGGTATGTTCTCGTACTAATTTCTCACTCATTTAGAAAACTGTAACTTGAAATTTAACAAAAAAAAATTAATCCTGAAAAGGAATAAAAAAAAATATTTGACATGAAGGTAATCAGTTGGTAGGTCACAGAGAGGGTAATTGTGACTTTGGGTGATAGTGTAAAGCAACCGATATTGATATAACGGGCGACTAATCCAATATCGCCTGATTTACACTGTCGACCAAAGTCAAAATTGCCCCCAGGCGATCAGGTGCACCAAGAAGGTAACAAAAGACTAGAGATGAATTGGACATATATTTGAAGAGGTCCAATTTGCAGGGTTATGATGAAAAAGCTAGCTGTGGGACTAAATTGGGCAGCCCCTTCCAAGGACCGGCAAAAACACGATGGGTTGAGTGGCATCCTTCTGTGTTGTAAGATTCTATGAATCATTCCCTTTGTTTGCTTTTCCCATGCCTCCTATCAAAGATTGCAGAGCAAATGTGAAACCTTTTAAAAATTATTTTTCAAAATTATAGCAAGGAAACCCATTTGACACCTAGAAGGTCCATATGACCAGTCTGAGGAAGGCCCTTATGTTATCAAGAGACATGGCATTCTATTGAGAAAATAGTGTACTAGGTGGAAGGGATATCCGTGAAAGAGTATTTTGGTGCTAGTGATAATAATTCAGTTAGATTTGGGGTCGTTATGGAAAAGGACAAAGATAGACCAGAAATAAAAGTTCTCAATTGGGTAAAAGCCAATTTTACTAAACTGAGATATGATTTAGTCAAAGTGGACTGGAAACAGCTACTTGAAGGTAAATCAGTGTCAGAGTAGTGGGAGGCATTCAAGGAGGAGATCGTGAGGGTTCAGTGTAAGTATTTTCCCTTAAAAAAAAGGGTGGGACTAACAAATTTAGGCCCGCTCATTGTCAAGGGGCATACAGGGTAGGATAAAGAAAAAAAGGGAGGCTTATGACAGTTACCGAGGGCTCAATACGGCAGAAACCCTAGAGGAATATAAAAAATGCAGGGGTGAAATTAAAAAGGAAATTATGAGAGTAAAGAGGGAGGATGAAAAAATATTGACAAGGAAAACACAAAGATGTTTTATAAATACATTAAGAGCAAGAGGATAACAAGGAAGAGTAGGGCCTATTAGAGACCATAAAGGGAATCTGTGTGTGGAGGCGGAAACCGTGGGTATGGCTTCTACTGAATACTTTGCGTCTGTTTTCACAAAAGAGAAGGGCGAAGCAGACATCGCAATCAGGGAGGAGGAGTGTGAAATAGTAGATAAAATAAACATAGTGAAAGAGGTTTAGGGGTTAAGGGGTTTAGCATCTTTGAAAGTGGATAAATCCCCAGGCCCGGATGAAATATATCCCAGGCAAAGAGAAGCAAAAGAGGAAATAGCAGAGGCTCTGACCATCATTTTTCAATCCGCTCTGGCTGCAGGTGTGGTGCCGAGGACTGCTAACCTTGTACCGTTGTTTAAAAAGGGAGAAAGGGATAGACTGAGTAATTACAGGCCAGTCAGCCTAACCTCGATGGTGGGAAAATTATTGGAAAAAATTCTGAGGACAGGATAAATCTTCATTTAGAAAGACATGGCTTAATCAAGGACAGTCAGCATGGATTTGTTAAGGGAAGGTTGAGTCTGACTAACTTGATTGAATTTTTGGAGGAGGTAGCAAGGAGGGTCGATGAGGGTAGGGCATTTAATGTAGTGTATATGGATTTTAGTAAAGTTTTTGATAAGGTCCCACATGGTAGACTGGTCACGAAAGTAAAAGCCATGATATCCAAGGCAAAGTGGCAAGTTGGGTCCAAAATTTGCTCAGGCAGGAAGCAAAGGGTTAATGGCCGATGGGTGTTTTTGTGACTGGAAGGCTGTTTCCAGTGGGGTTCCGCAGGGCTCAGTACTAGGTCCCTTGCTTTTTGTCGTATATATCAATGATTTTGACTTGAATGTAGGGGGTATGTTTAAGAATTTTGCAAATGATACCAAAATTGGCTGTGTGGTTGATAATGAAGAAGAACGCTGTAGACTGCAGGAAGATATCAATGAACTGGTCATGTGGACAGAACAGTGGGAAATGGAATTCAATCTGGAGACGTGTAAGGTAATGCATTTGGGGAGGGCTAACAAGGCAAGGGAATACACAATAACTAGTAGGACAGTGAGAAGTGTAGAGGAACAGAAGGACATTGGAGTGCCAGTCCAAATATCCCTGAAGTTAGCAGGACAGGTAGATAAGGTGGTTAAGAAGGCATTCGGGATACTTGCCTTTATTAGCCGAGGCATAGATTATAAGAACAGGGAGGTCATGCTGGAACTGTATAAAAAACACTAGTTAGACCACAGCTGGAGTACTGCATGCAGTTCTGGTCACCACATTACAAGAAAAATGTGATTGCACTAGAGAGGGTACAGAGGAGATTTACGAGGATGTTGCCTGGACTGGAGAATTTTAGCTACGAGGAAAGATAGGATAGACTGGGCTTTCTTTCTTTGGAACAGAGGACGCTGAGAGAAGACCTGATTTAGGTGTATAAAATTATGAGGGGCCTGGATCGAGTGGATAGGAAGGATCTATTTCCCTTAGCAGAGTGATCAACAACCAGGGGGCATAGATTTAAAGTAATTGGTAGGAAGTTTAGAGGGGATTTGAGGGGAATGTTTTCACCCAGAGAATGGTGGGGTCTGGAACTCTACCTGAAAGGGTGGTAGAGGCAGAATCCCTCACCACATTTAAAAAGTACTTGAATACGCACTTGAATTGCCGTAATCTACAAGGCTACAGACCAAGAGCTAGGATTAGGCTGGCACGGACATGATGGGCTGAATAGCCTCCTTCCGTGCTGTAAATTTCTATGAGTCTATGATAACTTTATTCCAATAATTGATTATTACATGGATGATATTTGTATGTCACAGGCTGTTTCAGACTACCACAATCAGATAATCAGTGTGGCTAGAGTCATCATGGACGAGTATCAGGAAATGTTTGGACGGAAACTAGTAGAAGGCAAACTTTCACAAGAATACCAGGATCAGGAGGAGCGTAAACATAAACTTATATTTGAGCTGAACACCTCAGGAAAATATTTTGCCTTCAAGGAACAGCTTAAGGTAAAACCTGATTGTGTATCTAGCTTTTAGTATTAGACTCTGACATTTCTGAAAATTGAGTTTTGACAGCGATATTTAGGATATACTGCATTCATGATGTATATTAATGGTAGGAATGCATCATCCAATGGATTTCCCG
This sequence comes from Pristiophorus japonicus, assembly GCF_044704955.1. NCBI lineage: Eukaryota > Metazoa > Chordata > Chondrichthyes > Pristiophoridae > Pristiophorus > Pristiophorus japonicus. The sequence continues at coordinate 138,210,693 of NC_091991.1, read as the reverse complement.
TGATTAATGCCTTTGAAGGACTGTCAAATATGCTGGTGCATTCCTGGAGTTGAGCATTGCTCAGGCAACGGGGGGGGGGGGGGGGCGGGGAGTGGGGGGAGTTAAAAGTTAAAGGTTGCTTGCTCAGTGCGGTCAAGCACAGACTGATCAATAGTACTAGGCAAGATGGCAGGTTAAAAAAATGTTTTTGTTCTTCAGCCACAGCCTCTGGTCATGTTATGCCTTAATAGATGACACAGCCATTTAGCTCTTCTCACCTGTGCTGAATGGCCCAGAGGTGGTACAAATACTCCCTAGAGCCTACCAACAACATGTAAATTAGCTTAACACCTGAAGATCTATGAGTCAGTGCCCACTGGATCAGAAAATCTCTGGAAACCCACCAACATTGTAGCATTTTGTTCATACCATATGTAAAGACAGTTGTGTACACAGTCACACTCCGAAAATGTAGAGGATTAAAATTAGCTGTAAACTGAGTTATTTAACGTGAAGCATTGTAACATTTCTCCACTTTCGTACAACTAATTATTTAAATTCTGTTAATTTAAAAAAAGAAAGAACTTGTATTTATATAGTGCCTTTCACTGCCTGAGGACTCCCCAAAGCACTTTACAGCCAATGAAATACTTTTGAAATGTAAACATTGTTCAAATGTAGGAAGTGCGGTAGCCAATTTGGGAACAGCATGGTCCCACATTAATGTAGAAAACACTTTATAGATACAGTACACAAATTGTATACAATTCACAAGTACCTTTGGTGCCTGCACAATATTGCCGCATGGTTTGGAAGGTTATCTGTGAAACCAGTCTAATAAAAGTGATAGAAATTGCAAAATGGACTTTGGGACCATTCGACAACTGCATTTTTATTATTATTAAATCTGTGTAATCTTTAGGCTTCTGGATTGGCATTAGAATTAGCATTGCACTGACAATGTTCTGGAGTTTTAAGCCTCCTTTTGCTTAGCAGAGCAGATCACAAATGTGGAAAGCAATTATTTGAATAGTAGCTGGGGCTTAGTGATATTGTTGAATCTGAAATTTGGGTAAAATTGTAAGTGATTCCAGTTTTTCAGTCCCCACCACTGCCTTCTCTGACGGCTTTGCCTGGCCAAGATTAGGATAATGCAGGTCGTACTCGATCAAACAAGGTTGCTTCATTTTCATAATTTTCTGCCGTTCCAGGCACATTTCATAATCCTTCGGGACCATATTGTCAGGTGCTAATGCTGGATGCCCATTGTGCACTCGGCACTTTCATGCCATGGAGAGAGGGGCGTGGCATTGGGCAGTGGGGAAACAGGCAACATAAGGACATAAGAAATAGGAGAAGGAGTAGGCCATTGGCCCCTCGAGCCTGCTCCGCCATTTAATAAGATCATGGCTGATCTGATCTTAGGCTCAGCTACACTTCCCTGCCCACTCCCCATAACCCTTGACTCCCTTATCGTTCAAAAATCTGTCTATCTCCACCTTAAATATATTCAATGACCCAACCTCCACAGCTCTCTGGGGCAGAGAATTCCACAGATTTAGGAACCTCTGAGAGAAGAAATTTCTCCTTATCTCAGTTCTAAATGGGCGATCCTTTATTCTTGAACTGTGCCCCTTAGTTCTTGATCGCCCCACGAGTGAAAACATCCTCTCTCCATCTACCCTGTCGAGCCCCCTCAGTATCTTATGTTTCAATAAGATCACCTCTCATTTTTCTAAACTCCAATGAGCATAGGCCCAACCTGCTCAACCTTTCTTCATAAATCAACCCCTTCATCTCAGGAATCAACCTAATTAACCTTCTCTGAACTGCCTCCAATGCAAGTATATCCCTCCTTAAATAAGGAGACCAAAACTGTACACAGTACTCTCGGTGTGGTCTCACCAATACCATGTACAGCTGTAGCAGGACTTCCCTGCTTTTATACTCCATCCCCCTTGCAATAAAGGCCAACATTCCATTTGCCTTCCTGATTACTTGCTGGACCTGCATACCAACTTTTTGTGTTTCATGCACAAGAACTCCCAGGTCCCTCTGTACTGCAGCATTTTTTAATCTCTCTCCATTTAAATAATAATTTTATTTTTTATTTTTCCTGCCAAGTGGATAACCTTACACTTTCCCACATTATACTCCATCTGCCAACTGCTTGCCCACTCACTTAGCCTGTCTATAGTCCTTTGCAGATTATTTGTGCCCTCCTCACAACTTGCTTTCCCACTCATCTTTGTATCATCAGCAAACTTCTCTTCATTACACTCGGTCCCTTCATCCAAGTTATTAATACAGATTGTAAATAGTTGAGGCCCCAGCACCGATCCGTATGGCACCTCACTAGTTACCGTTTGCCAACTGGAAAATGACCCATTTATCCCGACTCTCTGTTTTCTGTTAGTCAGTCAATCCTCTATCCATGCTAATATATTACCTCCAACCCCGTAAGCTCTTATCTTGTGCAGTAACCTTTTATGTGGCACCTTATTGAATGCCTTCTGGAAATCCAACTACATCACATTCACTGGTTCTCCCTTATCCACCCTGCTCGTTACATCCTCACAGAACTCTAGAAAATTTGTCAAACATGATTTCCCTTTCATAAAACCATGCTGACTCTGCCTGACTGAATTTTGCTTTTCCAAATGTCCTGCTACTGCTTCCTTAATAATGGAGTCCAGCATTTTCCCAACAACAGATGTTCGGCTAACTGGTCTATAGTTTCCTGCTTTTTGTCTTCCTCCTTTTTTAAAAGAGAGCATTGGTGCTAGAGAAGCTTTGGGCAGTGATGGGTATCAATTTGTAAGATGGTGTGACCTCATTCAGTGCTGCTCAGGCACATAAGGCACATTATGAGGTGGCTGCCTAATTTACGTTAAAGTCGAGGACTTAAAGAATCTAGCTCACAGCTTCCAACACTCATCTCCCACATTGGGCTGCCTTGGGTATGTTACAGGACTCAGCCCCTTGCACCTGATTTTATGAAGAGCATACCATCTTATTCTCCGTGTGCACAAACCTGGGTTGAAGTGGAACTTCAGTATTGGCATGACTGATTAAATGCTTGTAAAGAATATTGAAGGTTTTTACAACATTGGAGCACTGATGCACTTCACAAATACACTGTTCCATGACCATTCACTCTTTCATGAAAGATTGCATGCAGATGGTAACAGGGTAATAGCTAAAGTGCAAGAGTGGTGCATTTTTTATTAGGACCTAAATTTGAATCCCAGACTTGACTGAGAATGGGATTTGGGCTACAACAAGAAGTCTCAACCTGGTTGCTTTTGTAAGAGTGGGAAACTGGTCAGCGAGCGGACCCATCTCGGCATTCAAAGGTGCCTCTTGAAGGCACATGAAGGAGCAACACTGATAATGTTAATGAAATGGAACATCCCATCTTCCAGCCAATAAGAATATTAGTGGAAAATAACTTGAATAAGGATATTTTCCCAAATCTTTTGAAGTCTGACAGTTGAAAAGTTCAAATTATTCTATGTATTCATGAAAAATTTTCTGGAAATGATGTCATGTAAAATTTCTAACTTTTAATTTCCGTCTCCAGCATGCAGTTGTCAAAATTGTGCGGGAAAAGTACATGCAGACAGTGGCCTTTGAGGATAGAGAACAGCTTCAGACGTTCCTTAATGAGTTGTATATTTATTTAGTGGATCAGATGCACTGTTGCCTGCACAAGGTAAGAAACAGCTTGAGTGAGCAAAGCTCTGCATGATGAAAAAAATTTACAGTTCTTACCTTGAAATTAATGGTTAAGTTTATTGAGCTCATCAAATATGTCAGCCAAATAGCCCAGTAAAACCTGGAAATAATGGTGAAGTGGTGATTGAGAGTCAATCAAAAACCTGCGGCACTCCACTCTGAGTTTGCAGATTCTTGACAAACTTTACCATGAGACAGCCATCTAACTTTTTTATAAAGCAAAAGTTGTCGGTGCAACCAGCCCATCTCTTCACATAGCACTGAGAAAACACGTGAGTTTAGTGGTCGAGCTTTTATGTGGTTCACAACCTTGCTAGCAGCAGTCAGTACATTTGACAATTTTTTTGCCATCAATTTTGCGATTAGCGCCTTACTTTACTTTGGGAGATTGGCAATCAAAAGTCTGAAAATAGAAGTTGGATTAATGAGAACTGCTTCTGGTGCATAGTAACAGATTACTGATGGAGTCCATTATTAAGGAAGTAGTAGCAGGACATTTTGAAAATTGTAATACAGTCAAGCAGAGTCAGCATGGTATGAAAGGGAAATAATGTTTGACAAATTTGCTTGAGTTCTTAGAGGATGTAACGAGCAGGATGGATAAAGGGGAATCAGTAGATATAGTGTATGTGGATTTCCGGAAGGCATTATATAAGGTGCCACATAAGAGGTTACTGCACAAGTGAAGAGCTCACGGGGTTGGGCATAATATATTAGCATGGAGAAAGGATTGGCTGACTAACAGAAAACAGAGAGTCAGGATAAATGCGTCATTTTCAGATTGGCAAACTGTAACTAGTGGGGTGCCACAGGGATCAGTGCTGGGGCCTCTACAATCTATATTAATGACTTGGATGAAGGGACTAAGTGCAGCTAAATTTGCTGATGATACAAAGATAGGTGGGAAAGCAATTTGTGAGGAGAACGCAAAGAATCTGCAAAGGGATATAGATGGGCTAAGTGAGTGGGGAAAAATTTGGCAGGTGAAGTATAATGTGGGAAAATGTGAGATTATCCACTTTGGTAGGAAAAATAAAAAAGCAACTTATTTAATTGGTGAGGGATTACAAAATACTGAGGTACAGAGGGATCTGGGGGTCCTTGAGGCCTATACTCATTGGAGTTTAGAAAAATGAGAGGTGATCTTATTAAAACATATAAGATTCTGAGGGGGCGTGACAGGGTAGATATAGAGATGATGTTTCCCTCGTGGGGAATCTAGAACCATGGGGCACAGTTTCAGAATAAGGGGTCGCCCATTTAAAATGTAGTTGAGGAGGGATTTCTTCTCCGAGGATCGTGAATCTGTGGAATTCTCTATGGGAAGTGGGCTGGGAAGTGGAGTTGAGGCCAAGATCAGATCAGCCATGAATGGCGGAACAGGCTTGAAGAGCCAAATGGCCTCCTCCTGCTCCTATTTCTTATGCTCTTCAAAGCAGCTCTGATTGGCCCAACTTCCGCTTCGAGAAATCAGCAGGAATTCAAGTATTCCACGCTGTGCTGAGATCACCCTATACAAGGCTTAGGTTTATACTTTTCCTTTGAATTTAAACTTAGATTTACTCTTTTTCAGACTTTTAATGCACCTTCTCTCTGGCTGTATGAGGTTGCATTGGGGGCTCTCCTTCTTAGCCAGCCTGTCCTCCTCACGTCCCCCGATATTCTGGTGTGCCTCCTACCCTCCCACCCAGTCTGGAATCCTTGCTCTATAAGATGACTTCTCAAATGCTTCCTTTCCAGGCTGAAAAGCCAAAGTCTCTCCAGTATTTCCTTATAACTTGTATCCCTAACACTAAGGATGAGTCTCATGGCTCTTCTTTTCACTGTCCCCATTTTGTATCAGTGACCAGAAATGGATGCAGCACTCAAGACAGGGCCTGTATAACTTTCTCCAACTTGTTTTCTGTTGTTTTTGTGACACATTCTATTGGCTTTGTTGGTTGCTGCTCTGCATCGGTTGGACAGGTTCGGGGTAATTTTAACCCCCTGGGTTGGGTGGGATTTTGAAATCTTAAAAATCTCACACTGGAATCCAACCCGCATCGAACCCGCCCACTTCCGGTTTTAACGGAGTCGGGACTGGGACGGGGTGGCGACACAGGTGACCAACCCGCTCCCAGGAGGCGGACTGCTTATTTAAATATTTTAATGAGGTTGCGTGCCTCACATTTTAGCCCTCTTTAAAGTTGGCAAGTTGGCATTTCCAGGCCTCAGGGGACCCGGCAGATAAAGAGAGGCGAGGACTGCTGCTTGGATGAGCTAAGTGCCTTTACAGCAGCAGCTTGTGGGCCAAGAAGTGCTAGCCTGCTTCCCTCTCCTCGATTGGACACTCCCACTACCCACCTGCTGACCAACCTTCTCCCTACCCCCATAATTGGACCCCTTCCATGATCACTAAGCCCACCCCCGACATTTGGACACACCCAGCGATCGGATCCCCACCCTGCGAATCACCAAGCCCCCCCCCCCGATCTCCCTCCTGCGATCACCCTCCCAACCGTCCAAACCACGCTGTACCCATACTGCCGCCCCCCCCCCGCTGCCTCCGCAATCTCTACTCTGAGCAGCAGGAAACCTGCCTGCTCCTGGCCTGCGGCTTCTTCTAGCATTCCTCGCCTGACAGGGAACCAAGCCCGTCTGTCAGGCTGACTTCCGGGCAGGCAACCTCTTGAGGGGGGGAAAAAACCCGCATGGCCTGGAGATAAAACTCCACAGTGTCCCAGAACTCGTCCCCACCCCATTTGGAAATCCCGCCCCAGTAAATATCAGTCCATTGAGTCTCTTTCAATCTCATGCTTAGCTATTTCAATATCATTCATGAAGTGCATGTGTTGCCCATTTTTACTTCCCGTGTATAATATTTTACACTTGTCAGTATTAAATTTCATCTGCCTTTGTTTGACTCACTCACACGTTTTGTTTAGATAATTCTGTAATTTCTAACCTTCTTTTGATTCCACTGCTCCTCCTAGTTTTGTATCATCTGCAGATTTGACCAATTTTCAAGTAGTTCCTGATTCCAAATAATTAATGTAAATTAGAAATAGCAATGAAACATAGAAACATAGAAACATAGAAAATAGGTGCAGGAGTAGGCCATTCGGCCCTTCTAGCCTGCACCACCATTCAATGAGTTCATGGCTGAACATTCAACTTCAGTACCCCATTCCTGCTTTCTCGCCATACCCCTTGATCCCCCTAGTAGTAAGGACCTCATCTAACTCCTTTTTGAATATATTTAGTGAATTGGCCTCAACAACTTTCTGTGGTAGAGAATTCCACAGGTTCACCACTCTCTGGGTGAAGAAGTTCCTCCGCATCTCGGTCCTAAATGGCTTACCCCTTATCCTTAGACTGTGACCTCTGGTTCTGGACTTCCCCAACATTGGGAACATTCTTCCTGCATAATGGTCCCAGTACTGAGCCCTGAATGACTCTACTGTGTACTCCCCCCACCCCACTCTAATATTACCCATTATTTTCTACCCTTCAACCAATTTCTTATCCATACTCAAGTTTTGTTCTGAATCCCCACAACTTTAGGCTTAATTGTTCATGTAGAACTTTATCAAATGCCCTTTGGAAAACTAAGTACACAATGTTGCAGTCAAGGATGTTGGTCAGGCAGAATCTTCACTGTCTAAAGCTGTGTTGACTGCTGTTTACGTGATTGTAATAACACAGATAATCCTGAGTTTATTCCGAATAACCAATTCTTTTATTTTACACAAAATTAAAATAAGACTAATGAGTTTGAAGTTGCCTGTGTCTGTTTTGATCCTTTTTGAATATGGTTATAGAATGTAGAATCATCGTACCTGTGCTGGCTCTTTGGTCGAGCTATTGAATCAATCTCATTCCCTCTGCTCTTTTCCCATAGCCCCATAGCTAAATCAAGCGTTATCACTTCCATTAGAGTGTTAAAGGGAATAAGAGGAGCAGTAGTGGCAGAGCGCTGCACAATGTTCCATGCAGTGCAGCCGTCTGTACAGACTCCTTCCCTTCCTTAAAGGGAACAGCCAATGCTAGGGTGACTGAGTTTTCCTGGTGTCTGTGTTGGGCCACGGCACCTGCGCTATGTCCATAGCAGTCCCAAGCACTCTGAGAGTGTAGGGTTGAGCAATCGCGGAGTACAAAAAAAGCAAAATACACCACACCGAAGACATAATTAAATTTAGCCCTACCTGACAACCACTGCCTTTAATTAGCGCTCCACAAGCAGCCAGCTGAGGTGACAATAGCTCGTGCAGCTGCCATTGTTGACGCCTGGCGATGCTGCAGGGGGCAGGAGCAAATATTGCATCTGGGGCAGTAATGGGGCACTGCGCACCGGATGATGTCACAATCTATGGAGCGTAACAGAGTGAAGCAATAAGTGTTAGTGCCAGCGCAAAACGGCCAGGGAGGTTCGTGAGCATCAGTGATTTTGCTGCGCCCGGTCGGTAACCCATTCGTGTCCCGTTACCGCCGTTTATGCGATGTGTTCAGCATAATGTCTCAAGTTGGTGCGAACTACACTGAGGGACTGGATGACTGCAAAAAATTTAGCTAAGGGATGAATGGTGGTTGGTTATAAGGGAACGTTTATGATGGGCAGTAGAGGAAGTGAACTAAAATCTGCTGATAAAACCTGTGAATGGCTAACATGACGCTTTAAAAAAAAAAAATTGTCTGAGAGATGAAGACTGCAGAGAATGTACAAATATTGCTCTTCAAGGTGAGGGTGGGCTAAGTAATGTATTTGAAGTGAGGAAGTGAGAAAGATTTCTGGTGAGTTGACAACAGCTTCAAGGGTGAGAAGGGGCTAGTTCAAAGTAAGCTGTCACATAACATTAGTTGGGCCCTGTAATGTATGTATGCCTGGGTTTACCTGCCACCAGGAGGAGCGACTGTCAGAGGCCATTGGGCCACAGACACACAAGTGCAGCCCTTGTATATAAAGAAAGCCTCCATGTTTAATCCTCACTTTGAGAGCTAATAAAGTAGATTCAGGTCGCACCTGATTGAGTTCACGGTACTGAGCCGATTGAGTTATTGCATACGCAACATTTGGCAACAAGGATAATACGAACTTTCACACACAAAAAAAAATGAGCACCGTTGGAATCCTGGAGCGATTCGTGAAGGGAGAAGACTTGGAGGATTTTACAGATCACCTCTGTTAAGTCTCGAATAGATCAATGTAATTGAGTACTGTAGACGTGAGTAAGTGTGACCTTAGTCTCTTTATTTCAATTCCAGAGTGCTGGCACAGCATGGGAGGCCTGCTTATATACAGTGCTCCCAAGGGATGCTGGGATCCCTTGGAACTCCAACAGATATGCCCTCTGGTGGCGGTAGAATGCTGGTTACATAATGTTGCATACATAACAACCTCGACCGTGGCCAACAAGATGGATGAAGACGCTGCCGCAGTTCGGCGCAGGGCGGTTTTCCTCACGGTTTGTGGTCCAAAAATCTATGGCCTCATAAAGAATCTGCTCTCACCTGCACGTCCAAGACCTGTGAGGAATTGTGTGCTCTGATTCGGGACCATCTCAAACCTAAAGAAGGCATCATTATCTCGAGATATCGCTTTTACAAGCATGTTCGTTCTGAGGGCCAGGACGTGGCGGAATTTGTTGCCGACCTGAGACGTCTCGTTGGGCCGTGTAAGTTTGGAACCGCGTTGGAAGGCATGCAGCGTGACGTCTTTCTAATAGGCATAAACCACGAGGTGATCCTGCGGAAGCTGCTGGCTGCGGAGATGCTGGATCTGAGTAGGGCCATCACGATCGCCCATGCTTGCCTGACCACGGTCAATAGTACCAGATTGTGTCGTCGGTTGGCAGAGCTGCACCTGGCAGGACCTACCCAACTGTGTTTGCGAAACCTCTAGCTGCTCGAAGTCCGTCATTGGGTACGAATCTGATTTCACCCTGTTGACATTGTGGGGGCAATCATCGGCCTCATCAATGCCGTTTCAGACAGTATATTTGTAGAGGCTGTGTGAAAATGGGGCACTTTCAGTGGATGTGTCCGCAGCTCAGCTAGCGTACTGCGACACACCACGTGGAATGATGATGACCGATCCAGAGCAGATCCGGCAATGCAACCCGAGATACCCGAGGAGGAAGTGTATAGTGTACATTCGTTCCTGACAAAGAGCCAACTGATAATGATTGAAGTAAAATTGAACGGCGTGCCGGTATCTATGGAATTAGACATGGGTGCGAGTCAGTCAATTATGAGCCAGAGGACTTTCGAAAAACTGTGAGACACCAAGGCCGTGAAATCCAAGCGGAGTCCAGTAAATGCAAAATTGCGTACCTACACCAAAGAGTTGATACCAGTGATTGGCAGTGCAGCAGTCAAGGTGTGGTACGATGGGGCTGTTCATGATCTATCGCTGTGGATCGTTCCAGGCAATGGTCCAATGCTGTTCGGCAGGAGTTGGCTCGAAAAAATAAAGTGGAACTGGAACGATATTAAAGCTTTGTCACCGGTAGACAAATGCTGAGCCAATTTCCCTCGCTGTTTGAACCGGGCATCGGCAACGTCGCGGGAATAAAGGTGCAGATCCACTTGGACTCGGATGCAAGACCCATCCATCACAAATCCCGGGCGGTCCCGTACATGATGAGGGAGAAGGTCGAAATCGAACTGGATAGACTCCAACGTGAAGGGGTCATTTCACCGGTTGAATTTAACAAATGGGCTAGTCCAATTGTTCCTGTGCTGAAGAGTGATGGCACTGTCAGGATTTGTGGAGACTACAAGATTACCATCAACCGAGTTTCGAAACAGGATCAGTACCCGTTACCAAAGGCTGATGACCTGTTTGCAATGCTAGCCAGGGAAAAGTCGTTCACCAAATTGGATCAGACGTTTGCCTATATGACACAGGAGCTTGTCGAATCATCGAAGAAATTTACATGTATCATTACGCATAAAGGGCTGTTCATTTACAACAGGTGTCCTTTTGGAATTCGCTCAGCTGCAGCCATATTTCAAAGACTCATGGAGAGTTTACTGAAATCCGTCCCTAGAACCGTTGTGTTCCAAGACGACATTCTGGTCAAGGTCGTGACACTGCTGAACACCTGCACAATCTGGAAGAAGTTCTACGTTGTCTGGACAAAGTGGGGCTCAGGCTGAAACATTCAAAGTGCGTCTTTATGGCACTGGAAGTCGAATTCCTGGGAAGGAAGGTTGCTGCAGACGGCGTCAGGCCTACGGACTCAAAAACAGAGGCCATCAAAAATGCACCCAGACCCCAGAATGTGACGGAGCTGCGTTTGTTCCTTGGTCTTCTCAACTACTTTGGTAATTTCTTACCTAAATTGAGCACATTATTAGAGCCACTGCACATGCTGCTCAGAAAAGGCGACAACTGGGTTTGGGGTGTATCTCAAGACAGGGCCTTTGAGAAGGCTAAAAATCTGCTTTGTTCCAACAAATTGCTGGTACATTATGACCCGTGCAAGCGTTTAGTATTGGCCTGTAACGCTTCATCACATGGGGGTGGTTGCGTGCTCCAACAATCCAATGAGTCGGGCAAACTACAACCCATTGCATACGCGTCAAGAAGCACGTCTAAAGCGGAAAGAGCCGATGGCATGGTCGAGAAAAAAGCTTTAGCCTGCGTATATGAGGTTAAAAAGGTGCACCAGTACCTGTTTGGGCTTCGTTTCGAGCTTGAAATCGATCACAAGCCGCTCATATCTTTGTTTTCAGAGCATAGAGGTATCAATATCAACGCGTCGTCCCGCATCCAGAGGTGGGCGCTGACATTATCTGCCTATGATTGTCATTCGCCATAGACCCGGCACCGAGAATTGTGCCGATGCATTGAGCCATTTACCGTTGCCCACACCGGAGGTGGAAACGCCACAGCCCGCAGACCTACTTTTGGTCATGGATGCCTTTGAGAGTGAAGGGTCGCCTGTCACTGCTCAACAAGTTAGGACCTGGACCAGCCAGGATCCGATCTTATCGGTTGTAAAACGTTGTGTCCTTAGTGGTGATTGGTCGGCCATTCCCAGGGGAGTGTGTGATGAGACCAAACCTTACAACCGTCGCAAAGACGAACTATCCATTCAATCTGATTGCTTGCTATGGGGTAATCGTGTTGTTATGCCCAAGAAAGGCAGGGAGAGGTTTGTATGGGATTTACACAGTACCCATCCCGGTATTGTGATGCTGAAGGCCATTGCCAGGTCTCACGTTTGGTGGCCTGGCATTGACTCTGATTTGGAGTCATGTGTGCATCAGTGCAACACTTGCATGCAGTTAAGCAATGCACCAGTGGAATCTCCGCTAAGTCTGTGGTCGTGGCCATCCAAGCCATGGTCGAGGATCCACAATGGCTATGCGGGTCTTTTCCTGGAAAAAATGTTTTTGGTGGTGGTGGATGCGTATTCCAAATGGATAGAATGTGTAATCATGTCATCCAGCACACCAACAACCACCATTGAGAGCCTTCGTGCCATGTTCGCCACTCAAGGTCTACCCGACATTGTTGTGAATGACAACGGATCGTGCTTCACGAGTTTGGAGTTTCAAGAGTTTATGAGACTCAATGGTATCAAGCACGCAAGGTCAGCACCATTCAAACCCACGTCCAATGGTCAAGCGGAGCGGGCCATCCAAACCATCAAGCAGAGCCTCAAACGCGTAACTCACGGTTCTTTGTAGGCTCGCTTGTCACACATACTGCTTAGTTACAGGACGAGACCTCACACGCTTAGCCGGGGTCTCCCCTGTTGAACTGTTGATGAAGAGAGGTCTCAAGACCAGGCTCTCGCTTGTCCACCCTGATCTTAACGATCACGTCGAAAACAGACGTGAACATCAGCAGTGACATCATAATCGCACTGCCGTGTCACGCGACATCTCTATTAATGATCATGTGTATGTGCTAAATTATGGTCAAGGCCCCAAGTGGGTCACTGGCACTGTTATGGCCAAGGAGGGTAACAGGGTGCTTATTGTCAGGCTCACTAATGGGCAAACATGCAGGAGGCACATTGATCAGACGAAATTGTGGCACACAGACGAACCGGAACAGCTTGAAGAAGGCACCATCTATGACCAACCGATTCATATTCAGCCATCAGAAGACCCTGCTGTTGTCAATGAATCTGGACCTTCAATCCCTGACATGGACACTGCCACTCCCATTAGATCAGCTACCCAGCCTCAAGTAATGAATGACACTCAGAGCTCACCCAGATCTGGAATTGAACTGAAACGATCAACTAGGGAGCGGAAAGCTCCGGACCGTCTCAATTTGTAAATAGGACTGATACCAAGATCTTGGGGGACAATGATGTAATGTATATATGCCTGGGTTTATCTGCCACCAGGGGGAGCGACCGTCGGAATTCATTGGGCCACATTCACACTCGTGCAGTCCTTGTATGTAAAAAAAAAACCTCCACGTTGAATCCTCACTTTGAGAACTAATAAAGTAGTCAGTCGCATCTGATTAAGTTCACGGTACTAAGCCTATTGAGTTAGTACATACGCAATAGACCCACAGTACTTAACGGGTTACATATCATAACCCTCACATTGTCACCTACTGGTACAATACCTCCAGAATGTTCCAGCCACTCACCATTTTTATTGTCTTGTAAATGTGCATGTTTAGTTCTGATTCTAATTGGACATCAGTTCAACATATTACTTTATTAGTCAAAAGTCCATGCGAACTTAATTAGACACTACGGGGCTGAAATTCAGGGCTGCCAGAAAGCTGGCAGACCTACCTTTTTCTTTAAGTTTTTTCCGTTGGGATCGTTGATACGGCCTTTCTGTCGGTTTTCAGGACTTTGCCGTTTGTGAAGTTTGACCGGAAGTCGGTCATAATCGGGGCGGAAGTGAGGCGGTAAGGCAGGCTGGGGGGCGGAAGTTGGGGCGGGATCGGGACTCCGTCGCTGTTAATCAGCGGTGGAGTCGTGGTGACGTCACAGCACATGTGCATCACCACGCTTTCTCCCCTCCATTAAAGGGGAGAGAATCAGGCATTTTCTAACTTCGGTCACTGGGCCACCAGGGAGGATTTTTGGCATGGATGTTGGCCGGCAAAAACAATTATACGCGCCATTCGTCCCTCCCCTTTAATGTTCGCCGCAACGCAAGGGCCAAGAGAGAGGAGACAAGGTGCACCGAAAAAACTGTCAGGGACATCGTCCAGCAGCTTGTCAATTTTTTTTTTTAGCTGAATAAAATGGAGATGAGGAATAGCGGCGGTGTACGTTTTTATAACGCGCTTACAGCGGTTGGCAGCAGCCGGGTGGAAGAGAGGACAGGCCGAAAAATCCCCAACCTGAATTTGGGTTGGGGCAGCCAGTTGACCACAAAGCGGGATTCCGCCACATGGTCGCCGCAAACGGGCAGTAACTGGTCTTGCTGAGACCCTGAATTTCGGCCCCTAGATCAATAGACAGCTAACAAGAGTCTATCAGACCTATTCTAATACAAGCCACGAGGTTGATTCCTGAGATGAAGGGGTTGTCTTATGAAGAAAAGATGAGCAGGTTGGGCCTATACTCATTGGAGTTTAGAAGAATGAGAGGTGATCTTATTGAAACATATAAGATTTTGAGGGCACTTGACAGGGTAGATACAGAGAGGAATCTAGAACTAGGGGGCATAGTTTCAGAACAAGAGGTTGCACTTTTAAAACAGAAATGAGGAGGAATTTCTTCTCTGAGAGGGTCGTGAATCTTTGGAATTCTCTAACCCAGAGAGCAGTTGAGTGTGGGTCACTGAATATATTTAAGGTGGAGATAGACAGATTTTTGAAAGATAAGGGAGTCGAGGGTTATGGGAGCGGGTAGGGAAGTGGAATTGAGACCAAGGTCAGATCAGCCTTGGTCTTATTGATTGACGGAGCAGGCTTGAGGGGCCAAATGGTTTATTCCTGCTCCTATTTCTTCTTATGTCAATTAAGCATTTGGCTGCACACTCATGCTTTGGATACTTGGCTGGGTTTGGATGCTGTCTCCTGTTCTACCGGTGCAAATAATAAGAGCTTTTTCCCCTCGTTCTAGTCGTTTTATTGCCCTATTATTGTCACAATTGTGACTTTTACAATTTACTTAAGTCATCAAGTTTTAGCTTGTGACCCTTTGGTCACTGAATTTAGCTTCGTTGGTCATCTTATGACCCTTAGGTCATCGAACAGATTGTTGACCATGCACAACCATTGGGGCCTCATCCTTATCGGAACCTGTTCCATTGTCTAAAATTATCATGCTTTGAGACAGTGGCGAACTATCTTTCATTACATGTGTTACTGCTGAAATACCTTCCTGCGCAGGTAGTAAAGTAAGCTATTTTAAATTTTAAACTTCTGCTTCCTGTATGGTTTGTTCTAGATCTTTTATCCTGAATTTAGGGGCTTCAGAAAGGGCACGTGCCTCTTTCTTAGGCTGACTTTCTTTACCCATATTGCTGCACTTTATCCTACCCATGGTTCTTGCATTAGTCGTTCTGCCTTAGCTTCAGTAAAAAGCTGCAAAAGTGAATATATATTTTCCAACAGTGCATGTACAGTTCAGAAACCAGATGATTGTTTAACTCTTGGTAATTGTGAAATTGTCAGAAGTTGTCATCTTTAAATTCTCCATTTTATCTACATTGTCAGTAGAGCTTTGATTATTTTCTGATTCAAGTCTAACTCATTGTCCTTTTCTCCAAGCTGTTGCAAGTGGATCCTCCAAATCCTATTCCAGAATCATTTCTTGATTCTGCGGAGTTAAAACACTTTGCTAAAGAAGCGGAAATGATCAAGAACTTTGAGCTAGCAAATAAATATCACCTAGAGGTAAGAGTTTGTCCAGAGAATCCATAGGGACAGTATTCCTTTCTCAGTGTTGTTGAGAGAAATTTTGCCATGGCCACATACTCAGCGGCCAATTGTCCCTGTTGAGCCTAATTTTACATTCCGCAGACACGCACTTGGTGCACATGGGGGCACTATGGGGTGCAGGAAAACAATTAGGAAGACGTCCTGGTGCAGCCAGGGCCATAAAGGCAGCAGCAACTATAAAGGGGCAGGTGATGTGGAAGAGAACCAGAAGATATTTTAATTATAAAGGTAATGGGAGCAGAATTTTCCTGTGGACAGCTTCTTAAATCCATTTCTGCATGCTAGAAGCTGTGGTCAGTGGTCAGTGGTCTTCACATTTGTCAGTGGTCTTCACATTTATTTAAAGTGGTGTCCCCTGTGAATGAGTCTGTGCGACTGCACCTTAGCTGGATTAGCCCGGTAAAAGAGCAACATGGTAGTGCGAAACAGTAGCTGGACTAACAGAAAAAATAAGTATGGGTATTAAGAATGATGGTGTGGGAACAGGACAAGGATGGGGGCTTGACCATAAACTTCCTCTTTTTATTCCAGGTGGGATTGAGTAGTTTTATGGTCAGGGAAGGGTTTATTATTGCTCTGTCCTAGGGAAATAATTATTAGTGGCTCGGGAGAGGGTCTGGTGAATAACTTCAGCAGATATCAAACGGGCTTTTGTTTGGTTCCCCTCACTTGCCTCCAAATAACCTATATCTTAAAAACGTGGGTGACGCAGTATTAAACACGGTCTCCATCACTAAGTGCAAAGACTGACGGTACTGAAGCAGCAAGATGATTTTTATTCATAAAGCCAAAAATAAAGACCTTTTTTCTCAATATCAGCATGTGCTCTAACACAGATAGCACCTAAACAGGTGCTCTGGAAACAGTAGTTCCAGGTTTTTATGGGGACAGTCTGCCCTGATCTGCATTCAGTGCTGTTAGACTAAATAAGTGTGCAGATCCATCTAGTTTTTAAAAAATCAGGCATTAGGCTCCTTATAGCATATTTAAGGGACCTAGGGGCCGAATTGCTCCTTCCCTTAAGGCCTGTTACCGCCAGAAATCGGCGGTCATGCTATGGAGTGGAATGGCTGTCAATTTTTCATGGAATGGCCGCCATTTTGAAAATTGCCCTCCTGCGGTATCCCGGCGGTGACCCGCTTCCCCCCACTTCTGCCTCGCTGCTGCCAATCCACCGTAAGTGTCATGTATGTATGCTTGGGGTTACTAGCCACCAGGTGGCGCCACTGTTGGAGGTCATTGGGCTGTACGCACGTGTGTGCGGCCCAGGTATAAAAGGCAATCCATCATGTAATGTAATCACTTTGGTCCCTAATAAAGCAGAGCCAGGTGTGTACCTGTGTTAGTTTACAGTATTCAGTCTATTGAGTTATTACATACATAATATTTGCCGATGAGGTAACTTAAGAACCTTCGCATGCAAAAATGAGCACAATTGGAATTCTGGAGAGATTCATGGAGGGAGGGGACTGGGCATATTTTGTAGCTCGCCTGGACCAGTACTTCGTGGCCAACAAAATGGAGGCATCCACTGACGCAGTTAGCCGCAGGGCGGTCTTCCTCACGGTTTGCGGTCTGAAAATCTATGGACTCATAAAGAATCTTCTCTCGCCTGCAAATCCAACGGACAAGGACTATGAGGAATTGTGTGCTCTGGTACGTGACCATCTCAAACCAGAAGAAGGCATCATCATCTCAGGATATCGATTCTACAAGCACATTTGTTCTGAGGGCCAGGATGTGTCGGAATTTGTTGCAGACCTAAGACGTCTAACTGGACCGTGTAAGTTCGAAAACGCGTTGGGAGACATGCTGCGGGACTTCTTTGTAATCGGCATCAACCACGAGGTGATCCTGCGTAAGCTACTGACGGCGGAGACGCTGTATTTGAGCAAGGCCATCACGATTGCTCAGGCATGCATGACGATGGACAAAAACTTAAAGCAGGTATCAAAAAATCGGAACTCGGCAAGTACTGTAAACAAGATTGTATCGTCGTTTGGCAGAGCTGCATATGGCGGGGCCTACTCGACTGCGTATGCGAAACCTGTGGCTGCACAAAGTCCGCCAATGGAAATTAATCCGATTTCACCGTTTTGGCGTTGTGGGGGCAATCATCGGCCTCATCAGTGTCTGTTTAAACAGTACATTTGTAAATGCTGTTCGAGACTGGGGCATCTCCAACGCATGTGTCCGCAACTGAGCAAGGGTGCTGCGACACACCACGTGGAGGACGATGACCAGTATAGTGAGGATCCGGATATGCAATCCGAGATACCAGAGGAGGAAGTGTAAGGACTGTATTTGTTCCTAACAAAGAGCCAACCGATAAGTTTCACATTAATCATTAACGGTGTGCCGGTACCGATGGAATTGGACACGGGTGCGAATCAATCAATAATGAGCCAGAGGACATTCGACAAGCTGTGGGATACTAAGGCTGTGAGGCCTAAGCTGAGTCCAATCAATGCCAAGTTGCGTATGTACACTAAAGAACTCCCAACAGTGATTGGCAGTGCAATAATCAAGGTGTCGTATGATGGTGCGGTTCATGATTTACCGTTATAGATTGTTCCAGGCAATGGTCCAATGCTGTTCGGCAGGAATTGACTCGAAAAAATCAAATGGAATTGGAACGATATCAAATCGTTGTTGTCGGAGGATGATACTCCATGTGCTCAAGTGCTGAGCAAGTTCCCCTCGCTGTTTGAACCAGGCATCGGCAATTTCACGGGAGCCAAAGTGCAGATCCACATGGACTCGGATACAAGACCAGTCCACCATAAAGCTCGGGCGGTTCCGTACACGATGAGGGAGAAGGTCGAAATCGAACTGGACAGACTCCAGCGTGAAGGGATCATATCACCAGTCGAATTTAACGAATGGGCGAGCCCCATTGTTCCTATGTTGAAGAGTGATGACACTGTCAGGATTTGTGGAGACTACAAGGTTACGATCAACCAAGTTTCGAAACAGGATCAATACCCGTTACCGAAGGCCGATGACCTGTTTGCAACGCTAGCCGGGGGGGGAGTCTTTTACTAAACTGGATCGGACGTCAGCCTACATGACACAGGAGCTGGTCGAGACGTTGACGAAACTTACGTGCATCAATACTCATAAAGGACTGTTTAACAGGTGTCCTTTTGGAATTGGCTCAGCTGCAGCCATATTTCAGAGGAACATGGAGAGTCTACTGAAGTCCGTCCCTAGAACCATCGTGTTCCAAGATGATATCCTGGTCACAGATCATGACAACCACCAAACATCTGAACAACTTGGAAGAGGTTCTGCATCGTCTGGACAAAGTGGGACTCAGACTGAAAAATTCGAAGTGCGTCTTCATGGCACCGGAAGTCGAATTTCTGGGGAGGAAAATTGCTGCTGACGGCCTACGGACTCGAAAACCAAGGCCATCAAAAATGCACCCAAGCCTCAGAATGTGACGGAGCTGCGTTCGATCCTTGGTCTACTCAACTACTTCGGTAATTTCCTACCTAGATTGAGCACTTCATTGAGCACATGCTGCTAAGAAAAGGCAACAACTGGATTTGGGGTGCGTCTCAAGATGGAGCTTTTGAGAAAGCTACTAATCTGCTTTGCTCTAACAAGCTGCTGGTACATTATGTTCCGTGTAAGCGTCTAGTATTGGCCTTTGATGCTTCGTCATATGGAGATGGTTGCATGCTCCAACAAACTAATAAGTTGGGTAAACTACAACCTGTTGCGTGTGCTTCTAAAAGTTTGTCAAAGGCGGAAAGAGCCTACAGCATGGTAGAAAAAGAAGCATTAGCCTGTGTGAATGGGGTTAAAAAGATGCATCAGTACCTATTTGGTCTTCGGTTTGAACTGGAAACAGATCACAAGCCACTCATTTCATTGTTTTCGGAAAACAAAGATATAAATACCACTGCATCATCCTGCATCCAGAGGTGGGCGCTGACATTATCTGCCTATGATTATGTCATTCGCATAGACCTGGCACCGAGAATTGTGCCGATGCACTGAGCCGTCTGCCGTTGCCCTCACCAGAGGTGGAGACGCCACAACCTGCAGACCTACTGTTAGTTATGGATGCTTTTGAAAGTGAATGAACCCCTGTCACGGCTCAACAAGTTAAGTCCTGGACCAGCCAGGACCCGATAGTATCGGTTGTGAAATGTTGTGTCCTTAGTGGTGATTGGTCTGCCATACCCAAGCAAATGGGTGATGAGACCAAACCTTACAACCGTCGCAAAGACGAACTATCCATTCAGTCAGATTGTTTACTGTGGGGTAATCGTGTTGTTTTGCCGAAGAAAGGCAGAGAGAAATTTGTACATGATCTACATAGCATTCATCCCGGTATTGTCATGATGAAAGCCATTGCCAGGTCTCATGTATGGTGGCCTTGAATTAACTCTGATCTGGAATCATGCTACACTTGCATGCAGCTAAGTAAAGCACCAGCAGAATCGCCGCTGAGTCGCCACATCGACTTTGCAGGTCCCTTCCTGGGAAAGATGTTTTTAGTTTTGGTGGATGCATATTCCAAGTGGATAGAGTGTATAATCATGTCATCCAGTACATCCACAGCTACCATTGAGAGCCTTCGTGTCATGTTTGCCACTCATGGTCTGCCCGACATCGTTGTAAGCGACAACGGACCTTGCTTCACTAGTCTGGAGTTTCAAGAGTTCATGAAACTCAATGGAATCAATCATGTGAGATCAGGACCATTCAAACCCGCATCTAATGGTCAAGCAGAGCGTGCTGTCCAAACCATCAAGCAGAGTATGAAACGTATAACTCAAGGTTCACTGCAGATTCGCTTGCCATGCATAATGCTTAGTTACAGGACAAGACCCCACACGCTTACCGGGGTCCCCCCCTGCTGAACTATTGATGAAGAGAGGTCTCAAGACCAAGCTCTCGCTTGTCCACCCTGACTTGAACGATCAGGTTGAATACAGATGTCAAAGTCAGCAGTGGTATCATGATCACGCTGCCATGTCACGCGACATTTCTGTTAACGATCCTGTGTATGTACTAAATTATGGTCAAGGTCCCAAGTGGATCGCCGGTACTGGTACGGCCAAGGAGGGTAACAGAGCGTTTATCGTCAAGCTCAAGACTGGACAAACATGCAGGAAACATGTTGATCAGATAAAGCTGCGGCACACAGATGAACTGGAACAGTCTGAGGAAGACCCAATCATTGACCAACCAACTTCAGTCATCAGAGGACTCCGTCATCAGCAATGAATCTGGACTTTCAATCCCTGATGTGGTCATTGCCACTCCCATCAGATCAGCTATCCAGCTACCAGTCATAACAGACTCAGAACGCTCACCCAAGGCTGGAGTTGAACTGAGACAATCAACTCGGGAGCGGAAAGCCCTGGACCGTCCCAATTTGTAAAAAGACTGTTACTAATATCTTAAAAGAGGATATTGTCATGTATGTATGCTTGGAGTTACTAGCCACCAGGTGGCGCCACTGTCGGAGGTCATTGTGCTGTACGCACGTGTGTGCACTCAGGTATAAAAGGCAAGCCATCATGTAATGTAATCACTTTGGGCCCTAATAAAGCAGAGCCAGGTTTGTACCTGTGTTAGTTTACAGTATTCAGTCTATCGAGTTATTACATGCATAATACTAAGTGCGTCATCAGAGCACGCACCACCAATGTTCACTCCGAACGTGAAATTCTGCTGAGAAAATGTTGCTACCGCCGCTCGGTGCCACCAGCAGCTTTTTCTGTCGGTGCACTGTGCTTGCAGTGTGTTCAAAATGGCAGTGTGGCCACCTTTAAAGGGGAGGGTGCGCTGCCGCCATCTTACTTTTTTTTGTCGGCCGACAGCCAGGTCTGCCCAACGATTATGCCCCTAGGTTCGACCGGGCCGTCAACAGGTAGCTGGCACACCCTCTTGGGTGCCAGGCTGCTGGCCTAGCCGAAACTCTCCCTGGTGGCTCAGTGGACATAACTTAAAGAATCGCAGAGCTCGCAGTGGCTCTCCTCTTTAAATGAAGGGGAGAGACGTGGTGCCGCGCCAGCGTGATGATGTCATCAGCGCTACACTGATGACTGACGGCCCCCAACTTCTGCTCCTCTAGTGTACAAATCTCTGCTCAACGCCGCACTTCTGCCCCCATTATGACCGACCTCTGGACCACTCGGGGGAAAAAAAGCTTAAGAGTGGAATTTCGAGCAAGAGGCCACCGCATACACCATAGCGGTGAAAATAGTTCAAACAGGGTAAGTGTACCGCATTTCCGGTGGGGGGCAATTTCCACCCACTAATGTCTGTTATAGGATGACTCCAGGGATGCCTTTAGGGCACCTGAACTAAAATGGCGTTGGATGCTGAAGACATTCAACTATATTACATTGGGAATAGGTCACTGACTTAACTTACAGAATTAAATAATATTTTTTCTGTACAGAGATTGACACGCGACAAGAGCAATGCTGAACACTGGTATGACTATGGTACTTTCCATCTCCTGTTAACTGACTATGCCAAAGCAGAGGAGTGCTTCCGTGAGGCCGTTGCTGTAAACCAGGAGCATATATACAGGTCAGAGTCACGCATGTTAATCATGCTACACTTATTAACAATGTTTTATTCTGCCTAATAGTATAGCTGTGCGAAACAAAGTGCAGTTTGATGGTTTCTGATTTGGGTTTGGAATATATATGAGATGGGTGGTGGATGGAGTGATCATAGCGCTTGCTCAATGACGTCATTGGAAGGCTTGAACTATTTTGATGGTCGGGGCTCATTTCAGTTTGACAGGTAAGTTGCCAGTGCAAATCTTGCTGCTCCAGTCGACAATCTGGGCCCTGCATTCATACCGATGATGGGTTGGCGGGTGTGTGAGGGGGCTGGGGGATGACTCTCGGTCGCTCAGACCTTCCCAAGCACCAGCACATAGTTCAGCACATTGGGTGGTCTAGGTAGTGAGTTAGAGGTCTCTGCACAGGATGATTCATTCATTAGTGAGAATGAGCAGATACAAATTGGAAGGACAGCCCAGGAAAAGACTTGCAGGTGGGTAAGACCAGGTCCTAGCTAAGCTGAAGACAGAGATGCAGACATTAGGGGCCCATTCTTCAAAAGAAAAATGCTTCATGTGCACTAATAATTGCACTAACAAGGGAGTCAAGGGTTATGGGAAGCAGGCAGGGAAGTGGAGTTGAGGCCAAGATCAGATCAGCCATGATCTTATTGAATGGCGGAGCAGGCACAAGGGGCCAAATAGCCTACTCCTGCTCCTATTTCCTATGTATGACTACCTGTGTGGGAGCTACCACATGATGTCAGAGCGTGTGGATGAGTTCTCTACTGACTTGTGTGGGGTTCAGGCACGTAGCATCAACATTCTGCAGTCAAGTGTGCAGTCTGCTCTCCTGCAGATCAGTGGGGCTGCTGAGTCCCATAGCAGGGACAGTGGTGCAATGGAGGTGGCTCTCAGGATGACAGCATGACTGCATCCTCCACCCCCTCAACCAGTGCCTGCCCTGATGTCAAAAAGCTAGCTGCGCCAGATTGCCCTGGCAGCCGCCAAGATGCTGCAGTCTGCAGCCGGGCTGTCTTAGGTCTAAGCCCGAGAGGTCACTCACTGCAAGCATCTCATGAGCTCTTGGCTGAGCCACAGCAGCATTTCACCTCCCATGCTGCAGCCACTGGGATAAGACCACACAGGAGCACTGAAGTGGGAGAGAAATCACCAAAGTAGGGACTATAGGCTATAGGCTAGTTTGATGGCATTTGTCTGAGCCATTAAAATGATAAACCATTCCGAAACCTTTTTTTGCAGAGCGTTCCTGTCGTAGTTGCTGATCCTGCAATGATAGACACTTATATCAGTGTTGGTCTTTTGGGCAGAAGTGGCTTATTGGTGGGTGGAATGACTCACAGGGATGTTGCATAGGACTATTAATTTTGGGGGTGAGGAGGCTAGGATTGTTCAGCTGAAACAAGTTGTTCAGTGAACTGCTATTGAAGATGTCTGGCTGCAGCCTGGTGTTGGTGCCCTTCTGCTTCTTCACCCTCAATATCATCTGTGTTGTCTTTGTCATCTGGTTGAAAATCTAGTGGCAGCTCCATGTATTATGCCCTTTGCAGAGCAATGTTGTGCAGCATGCAGCAAACAACAGTGATACAGTTCGGCTGGCTAGCATGGCTTTCTGAGCGGTATTATGAGCCAGGTGTGTAGGGGATAGTCCTTGGCCCTAAGTAGCCAGCCTCTGACTTGCTGTGCAGGGTCAAAAGTCTGGGGGGAATAGAAGACTGGCACAATATGAAGGCTTCATTACAGCTGCCAGAAAAGTGGACACCAGCTGCACATTATGGAATGGAAGCCCTTGCGAAGGCAACAGGCTAATTTGCAGAAGCTCTCATGACCAAGTGTGTACAGTCATTGACACCTGCAGTGTCTGTGAACCTCGGAGCCCTCTGCTGCTGTTGTCCATGGCAAAAGTGATGAAAGTGTTTGCTGAAGCCACTTGCTTAATGCAAGCATGAATTGCAGACTGACTGATGTTGCTGATATCGCCTGTTGCAGCCTGAAAGGAGCTAGAGGCAAAAATGTTGAGGGCTGTTATTTTTACTGCAACAGTTAATGCATTGCCAGCTGTGATATTAATTTTGAGGTTTTGTTGTCAGAGGTGACATGAGTCTGCGGCACCCTCCCTGGAGAAGCGCAGCCTCCTTATGCACTGCTCCTCAGAAACTGGAGGGACTCTGGGCCTATTCACCCTATTTGGAGGGTGAGTGTAAAGTCCTTACTCAATGGCACAAAACCCACACGAGGCACATTCTATGGACAAGGTCACTCTATGACCTGAACCTTTATTCACAGGACCAAGAAATGATGACCCTGCATGGGGCCTCCCTTTATATACCTGGATGACCAGGTAAGGAGTGTCTCCCACAAGTTCACCTCCTGTGGTCAAAGTGTGCATTGCTTAAGTATATACAGTATTGCAGTGGTGTTACATAGAGGTTACATACATGACAGTGAGGATGTCTGCAAACTCCCCTCCTTGTCTGGATTCTGCAGCTCCTGCTTCCACTCCATGTGGTCCTTCCATCTGTTGCTGCTGCTCCTCTTCATTCTCTTCCTCTAGCCCGAATGGAGTGGTAAAAAGGATTCACTTCTTGTGGTGTAGCCAGTACTCCTTGAGCTTCCACAAGGGTTGCAGAAACGACTGCAGCCAAATACTACAGAGAAATGCAAACGATGTGTCCACTAAATGATTCCAGTGATCTACATGATAAGTAACAGATTTCTGTTCAAACATACTGTGTGGCAGATGAAGGATTGAAACATAAATCTATTTATTTGTGATTTCACAGCAAGTAGAAGTGTATGTACACTGCCATTTGACTTCACTGTAACCTTGATTCAAAACATATATAGAATGTGATTATTGAAATTGATACTATGTCTGAATAGACTTTACAGTGTTTATTATGATTTCTGCATTTGACTGAATCTGGTGATTTTATTTCCAGCCTTATTTTGTGTGGTATTCTAGCATGTTTGAATGACCATTGTGAAGATGCTGACAGTTTTTTTGAGAGTGCCAGGAGCTTCGAACCAAGCAGCGTGTTAGCTTGGACAATACAGGGTAATGCTCAATTCACAATCTAATTCACAATCATTTTTCTTAAAATAGCTTAAAAGACTTAGCATTAGAAACCACCAGATTCCTAACATTGATGCAGCTTTTTCCATATGATTTCTTATTACTACTGTGATTTAATTTGTACAGTAAAAAGATTCTTCAGTGTCAACTGTATTGTAAATACACACTGCAGATTGAATTTTAAATAAAAGTTGTCTGGTCAACTTGCTGCTAAAGCTCTCATGCTTTCAATGTAGTATGAGAAACCATTTATATTTAAAACAGGTTTATACTGTTTCTTTAGTGTGCTTCATAAGATAGTTTGTGACTAGCCAGCGTGATAGCTTACCCCTCTTTCAGTGTGTGCTGTACAAAATTGCTGAAGCTAGATATAATTCGTACAGTTTCTTCAGTTTGTTCATAAGACGTGTAGTTTGATCTTACACATGCACTCACTAGATGCACACAATAGTATACAAATTTATACATACACATCTGTATACATGTGTACACGCCAGAGATTTTTTTTTAAATTCGTTGCCAATCTTTCCAATTCTTTGTCAAATCACAAACGCCAGAGGTCACCTTGCACCTGTCAAGGATCACTCTGCGCCAATGCTCTTAGCCAAAAGGCCTAGAGCCCAAGCACCGTTCCTGGAAGTACTGCAATACCAGGTTCGTGCCATGGAGGTGGATGGGTCAAGCCCCCCCACCCACCTCCACACCAGAGATGAACTTGGAACTAATGGCATCAGTTTGCGTTCATTGTATTCGCATGAACTGTTTCAGATCAATTATGTTTGTGCTTCCTACTTTGAATAAGTGGAGCCATAGGTTTTTGACCTTAATTGTTTACCGCTCAAGACCTTCTAAATTGTATTGAAAAATGATAATTATGGTAAAGGTTGTAAATCTAAAGCTTGGATCAGATTTTAAATTTGGACTTAAGTTCCCCCCAACCCAATTGCATACATTTACATACATACGTTCAATTATGCAAGTGGCATTAACATCTATTTGTATATAATTACACACAGCCACATTATTCACTAACTTAGCCTTTTAGAGGTACATGAGTTGAAATATATGTGTGTGTAACAATCATTTATCGACTTTCCTTTGTTGACGTCTCAGTTTTGCCTCCCTTTCTAATACTTCTATACCTTCACACAGGGAGGGGAGGGGAGGGGAAGTGTCATTCCCTGGACAGAATTTGCTACATTCAGCAAGCAATCCAGTATCTCAGCCAAGAATTGCCAATATTCACTCAATGAAAATATGTGTCTTTGAATTCCAAGCTCATCTTGTCTCACCATGGACTGGTAAAACTCTGAGCAGTTTTGTGAGAATGCCAGCCTCCATCAGTCCTGCTAAGAATATGCAAAATCAACCATTGAAAACAGCTAGGTTCACATACCAGCCCCTTGTCAGTTTAGTTAAAAATTGCCAACACTCATTCTGTCATGTATCTCACACTACTGTACATAACTGTATCTTACCATGCTATACATGACTGTAACTAGAGATGACCTGTAACCACAAGCTTAACTTACCACCAGGGGTGCACTTGCAGGAGACACTGGATACCTGTTCCACACAGGTATATAAAGACAGGTCTCAGGCAAGTGAGGCATTCGAGAGCTGTGTAATAAAGGTGCAAGTCCTGAGTGACCTTGACTTCAGCATGTGCCTCGTGTGAGTCTGTACTGCAGGGACAGGACTTTACACATTCAATGAGAATAGATAGATTTGAATGGCAAATACAACACTTGCAAGTGACTTACCTTGTAGCAAGTGTTTAAAAATCGGTAATATCCATTTTCTTTTAATGAATATGGAAGACTGAAACTTGCGAAATGAAGAGATAAAGATCAGAATTAAATTCTGATGGGAGTCTGATCAGATGTAGGTACCACTCCCATGCTTTCATCATTTAAAGATTTAAGGAGCGAAATTGTCCCTTTTTATTGCCCCATTCGCCTAGGGGAAGGGGGGGCACTACCACCTCCTGGGAAATTGCGCGGGAGTTTGCGGAGGCGCTGGCTGCAGTTAGCGCCCTGGGCCACCGCGCAACTGGCAATGACTTCATCGCCGTGTGCGGCGACCCCTTACTGCCCTGCGCCGACCCCTTAACTCTCTGCGGGCCGCGAGTCTGGTGCACCCAGATGTCAACGCCAGCTTCCGCTCTCAGGGTGCTCCTTAAAGGGGAGGGCACCAGTGCCCCGGGCCGCCATCTTTTTTTGTCGGCCAACTCTCTGGTCGGCTCAACAATGGCGGCCCTAGCGTGATCCGAGCTGCCATCATGCAGTCCGGCACTCCGTCTTGGGAGCTGGGCTGCACGCCGGGTCGCACACTGCCCCAGTAGCCGAGAGGCCACCATTAGAGGCCTTGCAGAGTGTGCAGTGGCCCTCTCCTTTAATTGAAGAGGAGGGGCGTTGAAGCACGTCAGCGCTATGCTGAGCATCCGCATAGCATCTGCATAGCGCTTCCTATAGCGCCCTGGTTACCGCCCCCAAAGGAAGTGGAGCACACGAGATTGCGCTCCGCTTCCTTTGAGGGGCGGTAAGAGCAATTCTGTGGCGGGGCGGGACTTCTGCGCGGGTGCTAAAAGTCCTGACCCCAGAAGGTTACTACCCCCAATCCGGTCGCAGGGCAATTTCGCCCCCTTAAAGTGTTCATAACATGTAACTTAATCTAGTTCTAGTTTTTAATGGAATAATTGTGTATTCAGGGCTGTTCTATGAAAGTCGGGATCGTACAATTCTGTCCGAAATGGCCTTTGCAGAGGCTAAAAAGCTACAAACCTCAGCTGAAGCACTGAAAAGGTCTCTGGATGAAGAGTTCGCTGACAAGCTGAAGGTAACCGAGGTTCCAGCACGTGAACCGGAGAACGATAAAAAAGGTGAAAGCACATATATATATCACTCATAAGATTTAGTGTATCCTCCAAGGTGTCTGTGGGCACCACTCTCCTTACAGAGGAGCAGTATTTCCTGTAATATTGCACATGGCTATGTAGGAGGGAGAATGGTACTCTTTCCAAAAAATTATATTTACATCTTCAAATCTAGGCTATATGGTACAGCTGCTTAATCAGGCATACAACATGGACGGGGGAAGGTCCAACTTTTGAAAATTGAAGAACAGATAAAAGTGAACTTGGAAATGAACATTTATACTTTGAATTATAGTGTGTCATAAAACTTTGTTCTGCAGTGTCATATGGTACCAAAAGGATCACTATCTCCATGCCGGTTAGGGCTGCTAAGTATGCATATTTTACCATCAGGAGAATAGCAGCTTCTGCCATTCTTGTCATATTTTAATCACGTCGCAATGTACACCAATATGAATTAGTACATTTTGGAGTACAGAATAGTGAAAGGAAGTAAAAGAAAATAAGAAAGACTTGCATTTATATAGTACCTTTCACAACCTCAGGACATTTCAAAGAGCTTTACAATCAATGAAGTACTTTTGAAGTGCTGTCACTGTTGTAATATAGGAAATGTGGCAGCCAGTCTGTGCACAGCAAGGTCCCAGAAACAGCAATGTGATGATCTGTTTCAGTGATGTTGGTTGAGGGATTAAAAACTAGCCAGGGCACTGGGGAGAACTCCTTGCTCAAGTAGATCCTAAACAGTAACAGTGGAGGAACAGAGATTTAGGAATGCAGATACTATGAGGGCTGGAAATTGCGGACGGAGCTTTCCGCGAGCAAATGTCTCCGAACCGCAAGTAAACGCCACACTTACCTGGTGCCTCCGTACCTTTGAAAACTCGTGCTCCTGGGCCTGCAGGTGTATGCCTGCGTAAAGGCCCACGTATCCCAGGGGTGCACGCATGCGGTTTGCAAGCGTCGCTGGGATCATGTCGGCCAGTGCAACCATTCACAAAGGGGAATTCCCATTATGTTTATGGGGATTCCATTTATGTACGGAATCCCCTTGAGCGTAAAAGGAATATCCTCAGAAACGCTTTCCAAGACTGAAATAAAAATAAATCATCACATGGTCAAAATTAATTAAAATACAATTTAATTAAACATTTAAGACAAAAGTTAAGTTTTTTT
Source organism: Pristiophorus japonicus (assembly GCF_044704955.1). Taxonomy (NCBI): domain Eukaryota; kingdom Metazoa; phylum Chordata; class Chondrichthyes; family Pristiophoridae; genus Pristiophorus; species Pristiophorus japonicus. Next base: position 138,181,427 of record NC_091991.1, on the reverse strand, counting down.
TAAAAATAAATTTGAACATTTTTCAAGGGGCTAACAATAACCTAAACTATTTTTAAAGGTTTTTATATGCTAAATCATTAAAAAAAAAAATAATATTTACTTGCTTTTAGTAGGCATAAAGGTTTCATAGGCATTCGCTGGGCGTAGTTAGGTAAGTAGCCCAACTCTGGAAACCCGGAACTTGTGGAGCCCTTATAACAGCGTACCCGGTCAAGGGCCGAGGAAAATCTGGGCTAATAAGTATTTAAAAATGGGCATACAGGTAGAAAAGACCCTTTTAAAAACAAATCAAGTGTGATTCTGGGTTTCATATATTAAGGTATTATATTGCACATGGAATTTGTACAACATGTTGGTTGGACCAAAGTTGGAGTGTTATGTGCAGTTTTGGCCTCCCCATTGTAGAAAAGATATTAGAGTCATGGTAATGCTACTGTGAAGATTCACTAGAATAATCCAGGAATTAAAGGTTATAGTTAGGAAGAATGGCTTGAAAAAATTGGGATTTTTTTTTATTGGAACAGAAAAGGTTTTGGGAGATTTAAGGGAGGTCACTGCCAGCAGTCTCGTACCCCTAGGATATGGCTTAAGTGCCCAAACAAATGTAATGACCTCACACAAGTGATCAAGGTCAGTGAATGCATCTTCAAAAGCCGTTTCCCAGCAACTGCACTACTAGCCTCATACACTTCTCAACGCACAATGCCCCTATCACTCACCGGCCCACAATCTCCAGCAAACATGAGGCACGCCTCACATTCCTATCTTTAATTCACCCTCATACTCTTATCACTACTGCAAACCTCACACACACATCTCACAGCTTGAACCCACTGTTATTTAACCATGACAGCCACATCACCCAAACACATTACACCACACTCACTGACACACTTCCCTTTCTCTTACAGGAAAAGGTGGCGCATAACCAGCGCCAACAGAACTTAACCGGTGGGGGACAGGCTTGCCTGCTTTACCTCACCTCATGGAGGAGACAGTGCTGGCCATTCTTGACGGGCATGGCTGAACCTGTGGCTAGCAGCAGGGCTGAACGAATACAAGATGCCAGTATCTTCATACGTTATCCTCCTTTTCACATCTCACTTCCCCCTCATCCCACAATCTCTTGCAACCCAACCACACGTGGCCAAAATTTGTACAGTGAGAGCCATGCTGCCACATGAAATATCATAGAGCAGACTATTCGGGTGCTGCAGCAATGGTTCCGCTGGCTGGCTGCTCTGAAGGAGCCCTACAGTACTCACCAGAGCATGTGTCCCGATTTGTGGTGGTCCGCTGTATCCTCCACAACCTGGCCAATGAGGAAACAGCTTTTGCCACCGGGGATAAGGGTACTGGTAAACCCAGCCATGATGGCACCAGTCTTTTTTTTTATTCGTTCATGGGATGTGGGCAAGGCCAGCATTTATTGCCCATTCCTAATTGCCCTTGAGAAGATGGTGGTACGCCACCTTCTTGAATTGCTGCAGTCCGTGTGGTGAAGGTAGTCCCACAGTGCTGTTAGGGATGGAGTTCCAGAATTTTGACCCAGCAACGATGAAGGAACTGTGATATACTTCCAAGTCAGGATGGTGTGTGACTTGGAGGGGATCGTGGAGGTGGTGATGTTCCCATGCGTCTGCTGCCCTTGTCCTTTTAGGTGGTAGAGGTCATGGGTTTGGGAGGTTCTGCCGAAGAAGCCTTGGTGAGTTGCTGCAGTGCATCTTATAGATGGTGCACACTGTAGCCACGGTACGTCGGTGATGGAGGGAGTGAATGTTTAAGGTGATGGATGGGGTGTCAATCAAGCGGGCTGCTTTGTCCTGGATGGTGTTGACCTTCTTGAATGTTGTTGCAGCTGCACTCATCCAGGCAAGTGGAGGGTATTCCATCACACTCCTGACTTGTGCCTCGGAGATGGTGGAAAGGCTTTGGGGAGTCAGGAAGAGAGACTTTCGCCACAGAATAACCAGCCTCTGACCCGTTCTCGTAGCCACAGTATTTATGTGGCTGGTCCAGTTAATTTTCTGGTCAATAGTGACACCCCCCCCCCCCCCCCGCAGGATATTGATGGTGGGAGATTCATTGATGGTAATGTTGTTGAATGTCAAGGGGCGGTAGTTAGACTCTCCCTTGTTGGAGATGGTCATTGCCTGGCACTTGTGTGGCGTGAATGTTACTTACCACTTATCAGCCCAAGCTTGAATGTCTTCCAGGTCTTGCTGCATGCTGGCATGGACTGCTCCATTATCTGAGGAGTTGCGAATGGCACTGAAAACTATGCAGTCATCAGTGAACATCCCCACTTCTGACCTTATGATGGAGGGAAGGTCATTGATGAAGCAGCTGAAGGTGGTTGAACCTAGGAGGCTGCCCTGAGGAACTCCTGCAGCGATGTCCTGGGGCTGGGATGACTGACCTCCAACCACCAAGGGCAGTCACTCTCACCTCACCTCTGGAATTCAGCTCTTTGGTCCATGTTTGGACCAAGGCTGTAATGAGGTCTGGAGTTGAGTGGTCTTGGCGGAACCCAAATTGAGCATCGGTGAGCAGGCTATTGGTGAGTAAGTACTGCTTGATAGAAATGTTGACGACACCTTCCAACCACTTTGCTGATGATTGAGAGTTGACTGATTGGTGTTAATTGGACGGATTGGATTTGTCCTGCTTTTTGTGGGCAGGACAAACGTGGGCAGTTTTCCTCATTGTCGGATAGATGCCACTGTAGCTGTACAGCTTGGCTAGAAGTGCGGCTGGATCTGAAGCACAAGTCTTCAGCACAACAGGTTAGGGCCCAAAGCCTTTGCTGAATCCAGTGCGCTTAGCGTTTTTCTGATATAATGTGGAGTGAATTGAATTGGTTGAAGACCGGTTTCTGTGATGGTGGGGGCATCAGGAGGAGGCCGATATGGATCATCCACTCGGCACTTTTCGCTGAAGATGATTGTAAACGCTTCAGCCTTGTCTTTTGCATTCATGTCCTGGGCTCTGCCATCATTGATGATGGGGATATTCATGGAGCCTCCTCCTCCCGTTAGTTGTTTAATGGTCCACTACCTTTCATGACTGGATGTGGCAAAACTACAGAGCTTTAATCTGATCTGTTGGTTGTGGGATCGCTTAGCCCTGTCTATAGCATGTTGCTTCCGCTTTTTAGCATTCATATAGTCCTGTGTTGCAGCTTCCACAGATTAGCACCTCATTTTTAGGTAAGCCTGGTGCTGCTCCTGGCATGCTCTTCTACACTCTTCATTGAACCAGGGTTGGTCCCCTGGCTTGATGGTAATGGTAGAGTGAGGGATATGCCGGGCCATGAGATTACAGATTGTGGTGGAATACAATTCTGCTGCTGCTGATGGCCCACAGTGCCTCATGGATGCCTAGTTTTGAGCTGCTAGATATTTAGCCATTTAGCATGCTGGTAGTGCTACACAAAACGATGGATGGTGTCCTCAGTATGAAAACGGGTCTTCGTCTCCACAAGGACTGTGCGGTGTTCGCTGCTACCAATGCTGTCATGGACAGATGCATCTGCATCAGGTAGATTGGTGAGGACAAGGTCAAGTAGTTTTTCCCTTGTGTTGGTTCTCTCACCACCTGCCGTAGGCCCAGTCTGGCAGCTATGTTCTTCAGGACTCGGCCAGCTCGGTCAGTAATGCTGCTACCGAGTCACTCTTGATGATGGACATTGAAATATTCCACCCAGAGTACATTCTATGCCCTTGCAACTCTGTGCGTCTTCTAGGTGGTGTTCAACATGGAGGAATACTGATTCATCAGCTGAGGAAGGGCGGTAGGTGGTAATCAACAGGAGGTTTCCTTGCCTTTGCTTGATTCGAAGCCATGAGACTTGATGGGGTCCGGAGTCAATGTTGAGAATTCCCAAGGCCACTCTCTCCCGACTGTATATGTAATATATTTGCTTCATGGGTTCTTTGCTTTGGAATTCATAGCAACACATTGCTATTAAGAACCAGTTGGTTTATTAGCAAAGGTTTAACAATCACACTGCACATTACCAGTTCAACTATTTCAGTTGTGCACATTAAACAAATGACCCCTGCAAGGGGGTTCACACTCCAAAATAATTTTTTTTCCAGTGCTCCTTTTTTTTGGGGGGGGGGGGGTGGGGGGGTTTAGGGCACTAAAAACAGAAATTATGCAAGTGCCCCCTGGCTAAAAGGAGGGGGGGGGGCGGGTAATAAAACCGGCAAATTAAACAAATAAACTTTAAACTTAAATGATCAAATAAAAAATTTGGTTGCCGGGGCGGGTGATGATGCACTCCAGTCCTTCCGGCGCCCACCTCTCGCAGAAGGCCACGAGCGTACCGGTGGATGCCGCATGCTCCATCTCCAGGGACACCCTGGCTTGGATGTAACCGTGGAAGAGAGGCAGGCAGTCGGGCTGAACGACCCCCTCAACCGCCCGCTGCCTGGACTGGCTGATGGCCCCCTTGGCCATGCCCAGGAGCATTCCTATGAGGAGGCCTTCCGACCTGCCCGCTCCCCTCCGCACAGGGTGCCCAAAGATCAGAAGTGTGGGACTGAAGTGCAACCAGAATTTGAGGAGCAGCTCCTTCAAATAATGGAATAGGAGCTGCAACCTCGTACATTCAATAAAAACATGGAACACGGACTCTTCCAGACCGCAGAAATTGTAGATGGCCTGGGAGTCCGTGAACTAACTTAAAAATTTATTGCACGGATCTACTCCGTGCAACATTCTCCAGGCCAAGTCCCCAATAAATAGAGGGAGGGCACCCGCGTAGAGTGCACTCCAATGGGGACCCTCGCCTCCTCCGGACGACAAGATGGTGTGCCATGGCATGTCTGGCAAGATGGAGAATGTGTAACAGCAGTCTGTACAGGAAACCCCTCCGCGCAGAACTGAAAGGCACGGAGGGGAATTTCCCAAGTTGTGAGGCGCCGGCTCCCGAGGGAGGTTTCGGGGCTTGGCGCCAATGAGGAATTCCGTCTGGACTGGGGTCAGTTTGGACGGGATCTCCCCACGTGCTTGAGCCTCCTCGACACACCTAACGGAGTCAGAGCCCAGTGCTGTTTTTAGCGACTCGATGGCATTGGCCGCGCGCCGGACGTCGGCCCAGTTTAGGCGCCGTGCCAGCATGTCTGGCGCCATCCAGCCTGCTCCTCCGCCGTCGAGCAGGTCCCTGACCCTGGTCACCTTGCCAGTCACAGCCCTTTCGTTCGCCTGCCACCTAAAACCGCGGTCGAGGAGGTACGGATTCCTGAGCACCTGCTCCTGCAGGACAGCGGCCACTGCAGACGGGGGAGAACTACGCTTGGTGTTGACTCTGTTTCAGACCCTGATGAGTTCCTGGTAAAAGACAGGCAGCCCCCGCATGGCGGTCCTGACGCCCCCCTGGCTCACAAACAGAAGCTGCGTGTCGTAATTGAGGCTGTAGAGCTGCGGAAGAAATACGTCGCCAACGCACACCACCTAGGAGGGGGCTCGACGTAGAGGTATCTCTGCAGGGTCTGAAGTCGGAAAGTCGCATGCTGGGTGCTGATGCACACCAATGCCTGACCGCCCTCCCGAAGCGGGGGACTCAAAACAGCAGCAGAGACCACAAGCTGCTTCTGTATCTTGGTGACAAACGCAGGGGGAGGTGTCAAAGTGACCAGCCGGTACCACAGCATAGCGGCCACCAGCTAAGACTAGCACTCGCCCCCTGTAGGACACTCGGAGCAGTCCTGTCCAGCGCCCTAGGCGAGTGGTGACTTTGGTCTCCAGCTCCTATCAGTTTGCCGGCCAGGCTTCCTCGTCAGGGCTAAGGTAGACTCCCAGATAGAGGAGATGGGTCGTGCTCCAGGCAAAAGGACTGAGCTACTCCGGCAGGGAGTCCACCCGCCACTGACCCACCAAGAGTCCGGAACATTTCTCCCAGTTGATCCTGGTGGAGGATGCGGCCAAGTAAATCTCCTGGCACTCACGAATCCTCCGCAGATCAACGGGATCCTCGACCATGAGGAGCACGTCATCGGCGTAAGCCGAGAGGACGACTTCCACGCCCGGTCTTTGCAGAGCCAGTCCCATCAACCTCTTCCGTAAGAGGCGCAGGAAAGGCTCCACGCAGATGGCAGAAAACTGGTCGGACATGGGGCATCCCTGGCGAACCCCTCTCCCAAAGCGAAGGGGCGCCGTCAAAGACCCGTTAACCTTAATCAGACACTCCGCGGCGGCGTACAAAAGTCGGATCCGGGTGACGAAATGCGTCCCGAACCCGAAAGCGCGCAGAGTTCCGAACAGATATTCATGATCCACCCTGTCGAACGCCTTCTCTTGGTCTAGGGATAGGAAGGCAACCGACAGACCAGCCTCCTGGGAATGGTAGATCAGGCCCCGGACCAGATGGATGTTATCGTGGATTGTCCGGCCTGGGACCGTATAGGACTGGTTGGGGTGGATCATATGGTCCAGCACGGCGCCAAGGCAAGCAGACATCACCCTGGCAAAGATTTTGTAATCCGTGCTGAGGAGGGAGACCGGTCGCCAGTTCTTAAGTAGGCAGAGATCGCCCTTATTAGGCAGCAGGACGATGACTGCCTTGCGCCAAGAGATGGGCATCTCCCCGGTCGGCAGACTTTTCCCCCAGGACCCGCGCGTAGTCACCCCCCAAGATGTCCCAGAACGTCCTGTGGAACTCCACGGTCAGCCCGCCCAGCCCCGGGGCTTTTCCCCTCGAGAGTCGGTCGAGGGCACCGGTCAGCTCCGCCAGGCTTACCGGAGCTTCCAGATTTTTGGCGCCCTCTGGGCCGACCTTCGACAGGTCCTCCCACAAAACTCTACGCGCTTCCTGGACGGATCCGGAAAGAACAGAGCCCCGTAGTCGTCTCGGGCCCCGTTGCTGATGCCCTCTGGATTCGAGACCAGAGATCCGTCGTCGGCCAGCAGCGTCAAGAGCTGCTTACGACCCCCTGTCTTCTTTCCAGCGAGTAGAAGGGGGAGCCGCGATCCAGATCCCGGAGGAACCGTATCCGTAACATCATGAACGCGCCTCGGGACCCGACGAGCTGCAGGTCCTTCAGCGCGGCCACCTTCGCTTCGTACACCGTCCGCAGGGCCGGGTCCTTAACGACTTGACCAAGACGGGATTCCAAGTCGAGCACCTCCTTTTCCAGGCGCCCCACCCTGGCTGGCCGCCTCTTGGTCGACCCCCTCGCATACTCTTGACAGAAGAGACAGTCTGGAGCCTTGCCCACGTCCCACCATAACCTCAAGGAGGTGATGCCCCCCTGCTTCCTTCTCCAGTCGGCCCAGAAACGACGGAACGAGTCCTGGAACCGCTCGTCCTCCAGCAGCAGGTTGTTAAAGTGCCGGTATGCAGACCCCGTCCTCGCACGGAGCGAAGTGAGCTCCGCCCACACCAGGTGGTGGTTCGAGCACGGCACCGGCTGCATGGAGGCTGCCGGAATGGAGGAGACATACGTCCGAGACACATAAAGGTGGTCGATTCTAGACCATCCTCTTCCAGGCCTCAACCAAGTAAAGGCGCTGGAATCGGGATGGAGATTTCGCTAGACATCCACCAAATCGAAGGACCCGACCAGGTCCCTCAACTTCTCCATCGCCGTCATGCTCTGCAGAGCACTGGAGCGGTCCCACGCCTCGAGGGTGCAGTTAAAATTCCCCCCCTCCCCCCGCCGAGGATAATGCAGTCGCCGACGTCGACGGAGCCAAGAAGAGTGGACACTTCTTCGAAGAAGCGCGTTTGCTGCGGGCTGGGCTGAGTGGCGTACACGTTCACGAGATGAAGCGGCACGTCCCCCAGGCGAACCGTGACATGGAGCAAGCGGCCTGGCATAGGCTCCTTGACCCAAGATCTGCAGCTGAAAATGTGAGGCCAGCAAGATAGCCACCCCACAAGAAGTGGCAATGAGGTGGCTCATGCGGACCTCTCCTTGCCATTCCAGGAGCAACGTGGCCTCGTCTCCCGGAACGGTGTGGATTTCTTACAGGAAGCACGCCGCATATTTCCCCTCCCGCAGGAGCGAAAAGTTTCAAAATCTACGGCGTGCCTCTCTGCCGCCGTTGATGTTCAGACTGGCTATGGCTATCTTCATGGCAAAAGCATACTGCAACCTCTGACTTAATCTACCGTGGGGGGCCGGGGGCAGGGGGGGGGGGAGAGCGGAGTCGTTTGATGATATCCACTCCCCAAGCAACCCAGCGAGGAACGTTCTGAGCCGGCGCAGCTCAAGGCATTGCGGTTTTGATAAGGGCCCGTCTGCGGCCATGGTTTTAATGGCGGCGCGGACGGACCTGATGAGTAGCGCCGGCTCGGACCATTTGTCCAGGGCCAGATGGGCTTGATTGCGGCGACCCTTGCATTGCGCCAAAAGTCCCGGAGTTCCTTTTCAGGAATGAGGGGGGACTCAACGGCGGGCATGAGGAGATCCACCACCTCACTGGTGATGGACTCCAGATCTTCTCCCGCACCCTCTACCGAGTCCCTGTCTCCCTCCGGAAGGTCGCCGCCAGCAGCCAGTCCGTCGACCGTATGGGGTACGGCAAACGGCCCGGCCGCACCATCCGCCCTAACTCTGCCCCACGCACCAGGGAACACGGAGAAACCGGGGCGAAAAACCACTCCAGTTCCTGCAAGTTCCCCGGCCCCAATGTGAGTGGCGAAGGTTGGGATTCCTCACCCTCCCCGCCACCACCCCCCGGCCCAGCATGTGTGGGTTCAGGAAATTCACTCATTTTTTCCATTTTTTTCATTTTGCTTTTCTGCCAGGTCGAGCAGATACCGGGGGATGTTGGATGTTGGTACAAAAGTCGGATCCGGGCAACGAAATGCGTCCTGAACCTGAAAGCGCGCAGAGTTCCGAACAGATATTCGTGATCCACCCTGTTGAATGCCTCTCTTGGTTTCGGGATAGGAAGGCGACCGACAGACCAACCTCCTGGGAATGATGGATCAGGTCCCAGACCAGATGGATGTTATTATGGATTGTCCGGCCCGGGACCGTGTAGGACTGGTCAATTTTCTCTTCCAGGCCTCACCCAAGTATAGGCGCTGGAGTCGGGATGGAGATTTCTCCAGACGTCCACCAAGTCGAAGGACCCGACCAGGTCCCTCAACTTCTCTATCGCCGTCATGTTTTGCAGGGCACCGGAGCGGTCCCTCGCTTCGAGGGTGCAGTTAAAATCACCCCCTGAGGACAATGCAGTCGCCAACGTCGACGGAGCCAAGAAGAGTGGACACTTCTTCGAAGAAGCGCGCTTGCTGTGGGCCGGGCTGAGGGGCGTACACGTTCACGATATGGAGCGGCACGTCCCCCTGGCAAACCGTGACATGCAGCAAGCGGTCTGGCACAGGCTCCTCGACCCCCAAGATCTCCGGCTGAAAGTGTGGGGCCAGCAAGATAACCACCCCACAAGAAGTGGCAGTGAGAGGGCACATGCGGACCTCTCCTTGCCATTCCAGGAGCCACGTGGCCTCGTCTCCCAGAACGGTGAAGGTTTCTTGCAGGAAGCACACCGAATATTTCCCCTCCCACAGGAGCGAAAAATTGTTAAATCTACGGCATGCCTCCCTGCCGCCGTTGATGTTGAGGCTGGCTATGGTTATCTTCATGGCAAAAGCATAGTGCAACCTCTAACTTAACCTATTGTGGCGGGGGGAGTGGAGTCGTTTGTTGACCTCCACTCCCTCAGCAACCCAGCGAGGAACGTTTTGAGCCGGTGCCGCTGAAGGTTTTGTGGTTTTGATAAGGGCCCGCCCCGGCCATGGTTTAGTGGCGGCGCGGACGGACCTGATGACCAGTGCCGGCTCGGACCATCTGTCCAGGGCCAGAAGCACCGGGTCAACCGCACAGGGTACGACAAATGGCCCGGCCGCACCATCTGAGCCGAGCTCTACCCCGATCCCACCCCCAGGATCGTCGGCAGAGGAGTCCCACCTGGGCTCTTTTGGTTGGGATGTCGGGTCAGGGAGCAGCAGCGGAAGGGGGTCCCCCTCCGCCCCAGGCACCGGGAACACGGAGAAACCGGGCCGAAGTGCAGCTCCCGGTCCTCCAAGTCCCCCGGCTCCAAAGTTAGGGGCGAAGGTTGGGATTCTTCCCCCTCCCCGCCTCCGCCCCCCCGGCCCAGCGGGTGGACTTTCAAGATTTTCATAAATTTTTAATTGTTCTTTATCTGCCAGGTCGAGCAAATCCCAGGGGATGTTGAGTATTGGCTGGGCGGGCTCAGGTTCGGCCATTTCGGCCTCGCCCGCCTTAGTCCCCGGGACGCTCGACCCGGCGGCGACGCATTCTTCCGGCGGCCCCGCGCCCCCCGCAACAGGCAGATCTTCTTCCCTATCCCCGTGGGACACGCGGCGGGCACTAACTCCTCCGCGGAGGGATGTTGTTCCTCCACCGCCTCATTGGAGCGGTGCCTCCTTTTATGTCTGGGGGGGGCGCGGAGGCAGGGAGACCTCCATATCTGCCGAGGCCTCCAACTCCGCTCCCCCTTTTGACGTTTCTTGCCCGAGCCCAACCGCGGGTGGTACGCTCTCTGCGGTAGAGGGCAAGGGCTCGGGCATGGGCTCTGGATACCCCGCGCTCGCCAGTGACGGGTTGGCCGAGCGCGGTGATGGGGCTGTCTGGCATACTGAGGGGACCCGCCTCGAGGTGTTTGTTTTTCCGCCGCGAGTTCCTTCCGACCGGACGCACTCCCCCCCCTCCGCTGGAGGCCATGAAGACAAAGGCCTCCGACGATGCCCGCGCACCTACGGCTCCCGGCACGCGGACGCTACTAGGGGGAGGAGTGGCGGCGGTGCCAGCCTTGGCCGCCTTAGGTGTTTTGGTGGCCTTGGAGGCGGGGCAGTTCTTGCGAACGTGCCCCACCTCCCGACAGGCATGGCACCGCACGCCGTCCGACGTCCAGAAGACGCGGTAGGCAGTCCCCTCGTGGACAACATTAAAGGATCCCTCCGTTGTCTCCTCCGCGCCAGCTGGACAAAAAGTTGGCAGCGGAAGGAGAACACGTGATGGAGGCTGGCCTCCCTGAGGCCGAGCGGTATAGGGTTGATCCCCGACTTTACCTCCCCCAGTTGGTGGGGGAGGAGAAGCTCAGCAGGAACAAAGAGCTGGACATTTGAAATGATGACCCTCTGCGCGGTGGTCTCGAGAGGGTCCACTGGCAGGAATGTCCCACCCACCGTGAGCCCCTTTTCAAGGGCCAGGGACACCGCCCGCTCTGACCCCAGGAAGAACACAGCCTTGCCTGACATCTTGGAGGCTGCGACAATGGCCGAGGGGCCGACTACCCCAGCCATTGCCCTCACGCGCTCCTCGATGCTCATATTGGGGTGAGTGTAGCTCTTGACCCCGTGTTTTTTTGTCATCAGTTTAAAAGGTGGCAGGGGCGCAGGAGGCGTCGTGGATGCGGACACCGCCTGCGCATATGACATCGCTGGCCCTGCCACTGGCGTAGATGGGGTCGCCATTATGGGGTCTTTTTAAGGGCTGTACTCACCCCAAAGTCACAAGCCTGAAAGGTCTTAATTGGCCTCGTTAGTATTTGAGCAGAGGGAGCTCTTAATAAGGCACACCTCTCCCCTACTTAACGATTTGGGGAGGGGCCTTTTCTCTCTGCTCAGTGTCTTTTTAATTTTTTAATTGTAGTAATTAAAGGGGAGAAAGGGGCCTCTCAGAGAGAGGGGACAGACAGACAGAAAGAGAGAGGGTGGGAAAGAGGGAAGCTGTGAGAACAGGTCTCCCCTCACAGCGTTGGGTAGGTGTTTGCAGGGGTGCACTCTCTAATGGAAAAAATAAAGTCTTTAACTGGTGGTCTTCTGGCGGGGGGAGAAGATGTCTTCCCCCAGGATAGCTGGAACTACCCAGGCACAGTCCTCCTATCGCTGTTAATTTAGTGAGAAACGAGTCTTCGCCCAGGTAGCTCCAGCTAACCCGGGCCAGGCAATAGGGAAGGGGTGTTTTAGTGGTGTGTGGCGCCTAGTTATTCGCAAGAACCTCACACACACTTGCACACACACACACCCCCACGATGTTCCGGCCTTCTTATTAATCTTCTTTCCTCCCCCCACTGATAAAACAAAGTCTTTTGTGAAGAGTGCACCAATACACCCACCTGTGGGTTGTTGTAGATGGCTCTCCCTCCTTCCACACAAAATGGTGTTATTTCAGGTTGATATTTTTTCCTTTTCCCCTCTCTCCAACTCTGTAGCAGTGTTGTAGTTCTTGCTCTCCTCCTCTCCCTTGAAGTGTTCCTCCTCTCCTGGGTACAGAAGTTGGCTGCAGCTTGCAGGAGTTCCTCACTCCACAGACTCACAGCTTCAAGTGAATAGGCCACAACCACAACAGCTCTACAACTATTTTTGTAAAACATCACAGTTAGAACCGAAGTCAGACGCCATTAGGTCACACACCTGTGAGCATACATTACAGTATACCTCAGTGCTACCACCCTGTTGGGTCTTTCCTGCCGGTGGGACAGAACATACCCAGGAATGATGATGGAGGAGTCTGGGACATTGGCTGAATGTCCCAGATGCTGTGAATATGACTGTCGCTTGAGTAGTCTGTGGGACTGCTTTCCCAATATTGACACAAGTCCCCAGATGTTGGTGAGTAGGACTTTGCAGGGTCAATTGTCATGCCAATGCTGGGTGGTCCATCCGATTTTATTCTTACTATTGTTTCTTGTAGCAGTTTGCTGCAATTGAGGGGCATGCGAGACTATTTCAGAAGGTAATTAAGAGTCAACCACATTGCTGTGAGTCTGGTGTCACATATAGGCCAGACCAGTTAAGGATGGGAGACTTCCTTCTCTGAAGGACATGAGTGAAACAGTTGGGTTATTACAACAATCCGGTAGTTTCATGGTCACCATTACTGCTACTTGCTTTTAATTTCTGATTTATTAAATTAACTGAATTTAAATTCCATGGCTGCTGTGGTGGGATTTGAACTTGTGTCGCTGGATCATTCGTCCAGGCTTCTGGATTACTCGTCTAGTGATGTTACCATTATGCTACCGTTCCTGACAACAAGTTGAGCTTGCATGACGTCAGTCTGAGTGTCCATTGCAGCACTCAGACATTGAGTGGCTTTTGGTTGTGCTGACAGCTGAATAGCTGACAGTATGTTCAGCCTGTGAGATGTGGATGTGAGGCTTGCAGCAGTGTGTGCGGGTGAGGTGAAGCTATGAATGTGAGATGTGTGTCATGTTTGGTAGAGATTGTTGGCAGGTGAGTGATGGGGGTGTGGGGCATTGAGCGTTGTGTGAGGCAAGTGGTGAAGATCATGGGATGTGAAATTTGAAGATTAATTCACTGACCTTGACCACTCATGTGAGGTCATTAAACTTCTTCTTGTACTGAGTCCATGTCTTCATGGGTTACAGTGCTGGCATTTACCACAATGGGAATTTGCTTCCACTGCACCCTGGTCTGTTGATTGGAGGGCCTTCTGACCCACGGTGTGAAGAGGACCTCTTTACTGGAGTTGGCCACCTGCACCAAGGCCTCCAGTGCTGCAACCAGGAACCTAGGTGCATACTCTCTCCCCTATTGTGCCATCATTAGACTGTCTTCCCAACCTGTTGCAGGCAGAATGCATCTCCCTTTTAAGAGGTGCAGACTGCCTTTAAGTCGTGCAGGATAACTTTAATTGGAGCTAGCCAGGCACAAACTTGAGCCCCTTACTGAGCATTCAGCCACTCAGCAGCCATTCAACGCTGGGCTGAACGCTACAATCATGCTAACTAGCAGGCAGCACGAAGCCTGAGAGGAGGGTGCAACAAACATTCACTAGATTGATTCCTGAGATGAGAGGGTCGTCCTATGAGGCGAGATTGAGTAAAATGGGTCTATATTCTCTGGAGTTTCGAAGAATGTGAGATAATCTCATTGAAACGTATACAGTTCTTACAGGGCTTGACAGGGTAGATGCAGGGAGGATGTTTCCCCTGGCTGGAGAGTATAGGATAAGGGGTCGGCCATTTAGGACTTAGTTGAGGAGAAATTTCTTCACCCAGAGGGCTGTGAAACTTTGGAATTCTCTACCCCAGAGGGCTATGGGTGCTCAGTCGTTGAGTATATTGAGTAGATTCTTGGACACTAAGGAAATCAAGTGATATGAGGATAGGGCGGGTGAGTGGAGTTGATGTAGAAGTTCAGCCATGATCTTCTTGAATAGCGGAGCAGGCTCGAGGGGCCGTATGACCTACTCCTGTTCCTTTTTCTTATGTTCTTATTATGCAGTTTGTAACAGATTATGCACACAATCTTGTTTGCTTCACCTTTAGATAATCAAACTGTCTTGGATGTAAGTGATGCTGTGACCCATGAGCCCTCTATTGCGCAGTCTGTTACAACTCCTCCCTCATTGACTACAGATATGGTTTCAAAATCTATACTTTCAGTCAGCAGTAAAAGGAGGAAGTCTTCTATAAAAGGTCAGCCAATATTTTATTTATCTTTCTTTCAGCTCCTTCCCCTTTTCACAACAACAATTCTCATCTTTTATATCTTATCCTTTTGAGAAAGGAATTGATGCTTTTTTCAGAACTGCATTCAGCCCTCATTCTGTATTCATCCCTCTTCAATTATACATCACAACAGAATACTACCTCCTGGATACAACAAGTTTCTGGAAGTAGGTTTGGTGAGGGGGAAGAGTGTGACTGATTAGTGATTGTGGTCATTTCCAGCGATTTTCCACTCGAGAATTGATTCCCCGAATTCCTTCATGTTTTTTGGCCTTCCCGTGATCTGTTTGCCGAGTCCCAAGTCAGCTCATGCACATGTATTATGAAAGCCAATAGCACTGTAGTTCCAAGTTTCCTGCTATTACACTGGCAATGCACAGAAGACAAGTACATACAGCATGAATGGGGATTCCCATTCTGTCATTCGTTGGACCGGCCCACGTGATCCATAGTGCGGATGAGAACCGTGTGCACCCTGGAGATTCGTGGGCCTCTTGCCACACGTACCCAGAGAGACACAGGACTGCAAGGTCCATATCTCCCGGACCACCAGGTGCGTGGACATTTTATTTGTGGATCAGAGGCATTACCCTGCGGGAAGCCTCCGACCGCAAATTCAAGACCATTCATGATGATAAAAATTATAGGGCTAGAAATTCCACAAAATCCGCCGGATTGCCGCCCCCAAAAATGCTAAGGTTATTAAATTAATGCCAGCGAAAAATTGGTGAAAAATAGGAAAAAATTGCACCCAGTGGGTAAAATGGGTCTTACACGCGGATTTTCGGTGGATTCTCGGCGGTAAACACAATCCTGGGCAAATTGGATGGAACTTACTCAAAATTTAGTCTGAGGTTGCAGGTTGGGTCGAGGGAGGGGGGAAAACACAAAGTATATTTTTCCAAAAAATAAAAAATCGGAAAACATTCTCAGGACCCTTTTCCACTTAATCGCTGTAAAAAAAATTTTTAAAATACTTTAACTTACCTTTTTTTCCAGGGCTTCATACCTACCGTCCAGCACCGGCTGGTTTCTCGTGGGCGTTTTTTCTCTACTCACCTATGGGTCACCGCTGTGATCAAACTTGGGCAGTAGCGTTTTTTGCGGCGGTGCACACCGGCAGTCTGCTCCCCAGCGGTATTTCAAGACCGCCGGCGGAACTCTTTGTAGAAATTCCCAACGGGTGGTTTTCACCGAAAACGAAGAATACAACAAAGAAACTGGACAGAAATGGTGCTGAAATTCTAGTCCATTGTTTTTCTAAAACTTTGTTCATGATATTTCAGCTTCTACCTTATCCCCACGTGAAAATCCTAGGCTGTGAAATTCGGGGATTTAGCGCCGGCCGTTAAGGCTGGTTTTGATTTTTTTTTAAAGGCGGCCGGCTCACTTACTTCCCCTTCTGGCGGGTCCCGCTGCAGTCATTATTTTGGGGAGGTCGGTAGCGGTGCTCCAGATATTTAGTTGAGGCAGATCGTGATGTCAGTGAATGTGCAACGCTGATTTGATGCATGATCTGCCATTTTGGACGTCGCTGCTCTTTTTAACGCCATCACCTAATCACGACTAGCTGACCAAGCGTTCAGCAGCAGGAAGGAACCCCCAGCAGCGCTATTTAAAAGAATCACCAACAACTTGCAGCTGACTTGTTTTTTTCATTTCTACTGGCTCTGTCTAAGTTTGTACAACTGTTTGGAGCCTTCTAGAGTTATTTAAAGTAGCTGAGGTCATAGTGTGTGTTGCTGCAAGTGGAGAAGCCTTGTTTCTCAATTAAAGGGTTCTGCTCACACCACTTGCTCGTAGTCATGGGGGATCTACCTGCAGTTCCCCTTGCGCTCAAGCATGATAGGTAGATGGAGTGGAAGCAGCGAAAAAGAGGCCAACATACTCGTAAGATTAACATACAACCTTAAGGTATAAGGTTTTTATACCTTAAAAACAAAATCTAATTCAGGATTCAAAGGCCCTTGATAGGCTGTCATGATCGTCATGAACATGCAGCCCTTGCCACCACGGGTTCTGGGAACACCTCAGGAGGAGGCAGGCAGCTCATCCCTGTTCCGGACTGGTTGACCATGAGCGCCTCATCAGACTCCAGTTCCAGTAAATTAAACCGATCACCACTTCCCATTCATACCATCCTGCTATCACGGACCATCACAGTGTCCTCCTGGGCACAAAGCTGAAATGTGAGCACTAAACACACATTACAAACATAATTCATAAATTTATCAAATTCAAATTAAAAAAACAAGGTCAACTTATCACCCTTGCGCATTCCCTTAGTGCCTGGCTGGTGGAAGATTGCTAACTTTCATTGTGGAAGAGTACAGGTGGCCTATCAGAATGACATTGAGCAGCTCTGGACCTAGAAGGCTTGGCTGTAGACTGCACCATCTCATCTCTCACGGGGCAGCACCTCAGCAATCCAAGTAATCTGTTTGAGCACAGATTGCTGGACTGCTGTGACATCCTGCATGTCCCTTTCTGCACTGGTAAACACAACCATGATGACAGCAGTCTGAGCTTGTGTGGCAGCAAACTGAGCCTCCAGGATAGCAGCCTGAGCTTGTATGACAGAAGTCTGAGCTTCCACTGCAGCACTCAGAGATTGGGTGGCTTCTACTTGTACTGCCATGGAAGCTGAGACATCGGCCACCATGGTTGGGTCCATAAGTACGCTAATGGCCTTGCCCATCATTTCCAGACTGGAAATCATGGGCTCCAAGCTCTGCACAAAGCCCTGTGCAAGGTTGGTGCCAGACTCCTCCACATTCTTTAACAATGTACTCAGGCTTTCTGGCAGGCCTACCAATGCACCAAGCATTTCATTATGCATATCCATCAGCATCCTTCTGTAGGCCACCCCATCCAAGTCCTCGTCCGAGTCCTCTGCAGCAGAACTCGTATGTGATCTCGCAATCCGAGGAGTTGGCACCTGCGCTATCATTTACCCCTGCCCTGGCTGTAGGCCACCCATGCCCGGTGTCTCACCACGTGAAGATTCCACCTCTAACCTATCCTCTAATGTATACAGAATGTCAGTATCTGAGCTCGTGGCTGCGAGTGTGAAATTGAGTGACGGACGGTGCTGTGTCTGCAAAATCAGTGTCTTGGTGCTCCATAATTTCCTGCTCCTCCACCAGTGCCTGGCCAGGTAGCAGTTCTGGGTTTCCAAAAGGAAAAAGGTACAAGGTTGTGGTGAAGGGAGTGGCGGGGCGGGTGGAGCAAGAGCTGCATGCTTACACCATGTACAGCTTGTAAATCAGAAGATGCACCTGGGCATGGCCAAGGAGGCCATCAACCGGTCCAGGCAGCGGGCGGTCGAGGAGGTCGTTCAGCCCAACTACCTGCCTCTCTTCCGCAGTTACATCTGAGCCAAGGTGTCCCTGGAAATGGAGCAAGCGGTGTCCACCGGTACGCTCGCGGCCTTCCGCGAGAGATGGGCGCCGGAGGGACTGGAGTGCATCATCACCCCTGGCAACCAAATTTTTATTTGATCTGTTTAATGTCTAAAGTTTAATTTGTTCATTTGTCAGTTTTGGTGCCCCTTTAATAAGGGGGGCATTTGATTTACAGGTGCAACTAAAATAGTTGTAAATTAGAAGAAATTGTGGTATGAGGAGGAAATGAGAAGAAGGATTATGTCCCCCAGTGGTTAGCTCTTGCTGCCTCTGGTTGTGAGCCACCTTGACCTGCAAGAGAAAGGGAAGTGTGTCAATGAGTCTGGTACAATGTGTTTGGGTGATATGCTTGCCATGGTAAAATAGCTGACCGTATGTGCAAGCTGTGAGATGTGGATGTGAGGCTTGCAGCAGTGGTAAGTGTGTATAGGAGCAGGGAGGTCTTCCTGCAGTTGTACAGGGCCTTGGTGAGGCTTCACCTGGAATATTGTGTTCAGTTTTGGTCTCCTAATCTGAGGAAGGACGTTCTTGCTATTGAGGGAGTGCAGCGAAGGTTCACCAGATTGATTCCCAGGATGACAGGACTGACATATGAGGAGAGACTGGATCGACTGGGCCTGTATTCACTGGTTTAGAAGGATGAGAGGGGATCTCATAGAAACATATAAAATTCTGACGGGACTGGACAGGTTAGATGCAGGAAGAATGTTCCCGATGTTGTGGAAGTCCAGAACCAGGGAACATAGTCTAAGGATAAGGGGTAAGCCATTTAGGACTGAGATGAGGAGAAACTTCTTCACTCAGCAAGTTGTTAACCTGTGGAATTCCCTACCGCAAAAAGTTGTTGATGCCAGTTCATTGGATATATTCAAGAGAGAGTTAGATATGGCCCTTACGGCTAAAGGGATCAAGGGGTATGGAGAGAAAGCAGGAAAGGGGTTCTGAGGTGAATGATCAGCCATGCTCTTATTGAATGGTGGTGCAGGCTCGAAGGGCCGAATGGCCTACTCCTGCACCTATTTTCTATGTTTCTAAGATGAGGTAACGCTATGAATGTGAGATATGAGTCACGTTTGGTAGAGATTGTTGATCGATGAGTGATGGGGGTGCAATGCATTGGCAATGTGTGAGGCTAGTGGTACAGATGGTGTGATATGGTATTTGAATATGAATTCACTGACCTTGACCACTTTGTGAAATGTCGGGGCAAAAAAAAACTTCTCTTCAAGGTGGACTCCCTGAAATAAGGAGTCGACACCAGCCCATATAACGACCACGGAATCACTCAGACAAAACCTTGGTTCAACCGATCTTTATTCAAGCATATGCAGGGGAAGCATTCCAAATGAACCTTCAAAGACAGTTATACAGTTTTCAAGGTATGCGACCCTCCTACAAAACCTTCTATGACCACCGGTTAGCCTATAGTTTATCAGCGGAGCTACATTGATTCGTTGACCCTTATCAGACTGACTGCTGAGTGTTTTCTCAACCGCTCCATCTCCCATAGCATGTGGGGCCGATCTCAACCTTCTGGAATGTGTTGTTCTACAGTGTTAACCTTGCCCTGGTTTCCCATGGCTAGTTCGGCACCTGGTTTCTTATCAGCCAAAACTATCCCTTTCCCATGAGCTCAGCAAACTATCCCTTTCCCATGAGCTCAGCTGCTGCTACAATAGTATTATCCTATCGATGTTTCCAGACAGCTTACTCCCTACTGTCCTTGGAAATTTATTAATAGGTGTTGTCAACTCTGCCCTTCATTCCCTTAAATGTACTGAATCTGTAAAGTTTTCATTTTATGTTATATGCCATTTTCTATAATTTATAAGCGAGTTTTACATACAATCTGTCAATAGACAATATATTACAATCCCTACCTTGAGGTGGAGGAACTCCCAACTCCTCACAACCCCCTAATACTGATGAGCCCTTTAATCTGGACCATCTTACATATCAGATCTATTCACTACCTTCAGTATCCACTTTGGTGACCATCTGTCTGGCTACTTTATACTTTACTCCCTTACATGAAGAAATTAAACTTCTTCCTGCACTGTGTCCATGACGGCTATCTGCTCCCATTGCATTTTACGCATTTGCCTGTAGCGCCTCCTGGTCCCCTGTGGAAGCAGGACCTTTCTCTTCGTATTTACCTCCTGCACAAAGGCCTCCAGTGCTGCATTGAAGAATCTTGGAGGATGCTCTCTCTCTCCTGTTGTGACATCAGTAGATTTTTTTGCTGCCCTGTCTCTGTTCCCCAGCTAGTTGATTCACCTGCTGCAGGCAGAATGCACCTCCCCTTTAAGAGGTGTAGACTGCAGGCTAACTTATATCGATGCTAGCCTCGCTCCAATTTGGCCTCCCTTCTGAGTGTTCAGCCACTCAGCAGCACGTTCAGCGCTGGGCTAAACACCACAATCATGTTAATCAGCCGGCAGCACGAAGTTAGCATGCTGCCTGCATTACTTTGAACAGGCATGGGTTGATCCCGCATTGCGATCCCCGCGCCTGTTTTCAGATCCAAATGAATTTCTAGCCGATAGTATTTTATAATAATACATTGTCTGTTACATAGTATAACACCTGTAATTTGATTTTTTTTTAAGCACCTGTGTATTATTAATTTAATAATTTTAATAAATTGTGCAAATTTATCTAGTGAAGGATTTCAGATCTGGGAATGAGCCTACTTTTCCACTCTGGTAACACTTAACAGTACCAAACATTCCTGAGACTGATAAAACACCCTCTACTCTGCCCTAGTAATCTGTTGTAATCTAATCTCTGAAAACCCCTACAACACACATGTGACATTTTGTATTTGTATGCCAGCTATCTAGATTGTGAATTCGTGCTTTATTTTATATGTGACCCATATAGCTGCCTAACAGAGTGAGAAAATGTCACCTTGATAGTGAGAATTAGATTGAAAAGCAGATAAAAGTAGAGTACAGCACTCAATCTTCCTATGTTTAAACAGATACACAGGAACTAATTCAAGTCTGCAACTCACATCAGACTGGTGGTTATGAATCCACTCAATGAGGGAGAAATTCGGTGGTGCCTGATTTGGAGCGGTAACCCAGGCAGAGCTGTAATTTTATTGCCTTGAAAATGTTTGCGCCCTCCACCCAGATATTCATCCAAATCGGGCGATGAACTGACAGAGACGCAAAATCAGCCGTTGCACACCAGAGCTGGGGGCACGATAACGAAAGTTTGATCAGTAAATTTAGCGGACCCATTGCGCATGCGCCGAACTCCGATTCAGATCCCGGGAGAGCTTAGTCTTAAAGGCGCGGCAAGGTAAGTTAGAGCATGAGCAGCTCCAGCTCCATCGTGTCTGCAGAGCGCAAAAATGGAGGAGGAAGGAGGACACCAGCTATGTGCACATCACAATGAATAGTAAGACCTTTTCAGGGGAGTATTGAAGGCTGCCTCTGCAGCAGTTCAGGCATCGGAATCGCTACTTCAGCACCCCTATTGTCTGCTCTGTGATGTTGCGGGAGGCGGTATGGCTCTCATTGTAGCGTTCCTCCAGCTCTGTGGAGGGATTGTGGAGGGGGGGTCATTAGCCAGGTCGCCAGGCCGTATCCCTTGTCCCCGAGCAGCCAGCCTCGGCTTTGCTGTGGTGGATGAAACAGTCGAGGAATAGTGCTCTCCCGCAGGATAAAGGCGTGTTGTGGGGTGTTTTGTGTGTCCCATGTCTCTATGACTCTCCCTTGAGTTGACCTGTGCTTTAAAACTCCCCGGTTCGGGTTGTTTCCCTTTGGGCGACAGGGGCTTTTGCCAATATTCCTGCCTAGCCCGTCGATTAGCGGGTAATCCCACAGAGAGAGAGAGAGACCAAGGTCAGATAGGTCTTCTCCTATGCCCGATGCGCAGCGTTCCCAGCGGGATTACTGTGTAACCCGGCCATGAGTGGTATGCCACCCGGTTGGTCTTCCGAATTATACCGTGAACCACAAGCCCCACAACCCCGAAGTTCTGACCCAAGGAGTTACTATGGATAGATTATAACTGACTCAGACCAAACAAAACGGTTCAGGTTGGTTAAAGATCGATTCCTTTTATCACACGCACAAAACAACAACTCCTACTCCTCTCGCTTACAGCTTAAAGAATAGGTGACTGTGGACTAGCTTAAAACCTTAGACTAAATACCCACCCTGTCGGTTACGCTGAACCAACCCCCTTCCCAGAATCTAAGCCTAGATAATGGAAATACTTCTAACTAAACCCCTCTCCCGGTTTGGTCAAAACCCACATTTGGAAGCCTCCTCACACGCACACGTTTTAGCCTTTCTCTTGGACACTTGCAGTTCCTCAGCAGCCAAACACGCTGGCGGTCTTGGGGATTTCCAGAGGTGTATGCTAGATGTAATTACCAGCCCTTGTCATTGATTCACGCGGCTCCGTGTCCGTTCAACTCTAAAGACAAAACCTTGTCTAATCAAGGCATGCAATGCGGCCTAGAGAGCTACGTTCAGGCGGTACGGCGAGGCACTCACTTTGGGCGTTCCTGGAGAGTTGACGGACACGTGGCCACGTGGGGAACCCCGTTCCAGATGGTAGAGAAAAGTAAGCCCAGAATTCCCAAAGTTCAGCATCTTTATACCCGGTATAATACACAAAACTGGCTGGGCGATTCCTGGTAACCATGGTCGCAGAGATGCTAGTTGGTCTTCCTGGTGATGTCTCTGTCCTGGATTGGTCAACTTGATGAAAACAATGGTAGGCCATTTCTGTAGATGAGCAGTTCTCGAAGTGCTGTTTGTTGAGTTCTTGACTGCTTCTCCATGAAAGAGTCCAGAGCTGTTACCTTTGGCCTTCAAACCTCATTGTCCATCCAGACATCCCAGCTCCATGGACAAAAGGTGTTTTTCCACAAATCAAACAAAGTTCAAAATGAAAAGGCCTCTTCCTTTCATGACGTCAGCGTTGACCAAAAATCAGTCCTTTTAAAGTCCAAAAGTCCAAACTCCATTTTGAAACGCAGGCCATGTGCGTCTCCATTTTAAAAGGGTACAGATCCATTTTAAAAGTCCAAAAATCCTTCTGGCCCATGCACACACTGATGTTGGCACTGGCCAAATCCTACAATGTGCACTTCCAATAGTGAGCATTCAGTGTGAGGATACGTTGCATGTGGTCACACACCAGTTGCACATTTAGGAAGTGGTATCCCTTTCTGTTTCCGAAGACCTCTGCATTCTGGAATGGTGCTCGCAAGACAAGCAGTCAATTGCTCCTTGCACCCGCAGGAAGCCTGCTATTCTGGCAAAGCCACATGCGCGCTCATCCTGTTTCTCCCTGCTCATTGAGAAGGTAGTGAAGTCCATTCTGCGTGTGTAGAGTGCCTCTGTGACATCACGGATGGAGCGATGTGCTGCAAATTGTGAGATGCTGCATATGTCCCCTGATGTAGCGTGGAAGGAGCCGGAGGCATAGAAGTGAGTGCCGCAGTGAGCTTCACTGCGACAGGCAGTGCCGTCCTGGTGCCAATGTGAGGCTGCAGGTCTTCCTGCAGGACATGGCATATCTCTGTGACAACCTCCTTTCGGAAGCGCATAGTTCTGACACACTGCTCCTCGGAGAGGTACAGTTATGTGTGTTGCCGCCAGTAAAGCTATGGGGGGTAAGGCCTCCTGCCCCAACATCGAGGGGCTCTCCCCCTTCGGCCACCAACATGCCCAGCGGTCCTTCTCTGTTGCCGATGCCTTGCTAGAGCATGTAGAATGCGACGCTGGCAAACAAGTAATGCCCCCATTAACGTTTCACAAAGAAGTTTCTCTTGAGCTGAACTGTTATATCTCTGTGCCACTGCAAACTCGGAGGCTCACTGAATGTGACTTCCGAGGGAAGCGCTTCCTCATCCCATTAAGAAGCCACCAGATAATGACTCTGCAAGCCTGTACCCACTGTATTTCCAGATGTTGTTCTTGGTGGCAGATAAATGAGGCGGCCGCACCTAATTTTACGACCAGGATGCAAGCATGCGCATTGCACCAGGAATTCGTCATGATTGGAATGATTGCCAGTAGCCAGGCTGGTTTGCGTCCCCAGTGAGCCTCTAATGAATTTTTGGTCGGGGCACCAAATGCTGTGCTCCCGGTCGGTAACCTCTTACATTCCCCTTGGGTCGCTAACTGAGGCATCAGGCAACCGAAAATCCAGCCCTAGTTTTTAAAGTAGTGTTCGTGACTTTTGATCAATTCTTGTCTATGTCCTGTTGTTGACGCATCTGTAACATAGCATAAATGAGCTAAACTGTGACAGTTTCCAATATCCGAAGCATGTTGGACAGGTAACAATATGGATTTTCAGTCAACTTAACTAAAATTGGATAGGACAGTGTCGGTGAAATGTCACTTGTAAACGATCTACTTGTTTTATTTCAAAGTCTATTTTTGTGCTACAAATATGAACTATCAAACAATTCCAAATAACATTGAATTTAAGGTTTTTTTAAAATACAAAATTTGAATTATCCAATCGTTAAGTAACCAATTAACCAGAATAGATTGTGGGCCAATTTTCCTTTCTGAGCCCCTGCTAGGTGCCTTACAGGTGCAGCATACCTGAGGTGTGTTACACTTGTAACCCACAATTCTCCTGTGCTGAACCATTTAAATAGCCCAGGAATACTCCCAGCAAAGACCTACATGCTGGCGGGCTTTGCGCCGGGATTGGGAATGGCTGCAGGCCTAAAAGTCGTGCAGGTATGGTTGAGGCTGTCAGCATTGAGGCCTCCTGTGAAATAAAGACTTATCTGCTGCCACCTTTGATATCATTAAAGTTCTTGTGCTGAGTCTATGTCTACTGTAGAAACTGACACAGCCTCAGTGATGTGGGTTTGGGTTTCCCCAGGAAATCTTGGGACAAAGTAGTGGTGTCAGAAATCTGGCATAATGGATAAAAGAAAGAAAGACTTGCATTAATCTAGAGCCTTTCATGATCACCGGACGTCTTAAAGTGCTTTACAGCCAATGAAGTTCTTTGAAGTGTAGTCACTTTTGTAATGTCAGGATATCTGCTCTCATTTCTTTTTTGTGCAAACACTCAATGGCTAAGCTCACACACACTGTTCACTGGCATGAGTCAGTACCTGCAGGAGTGGAGGAAGGAAAATTGTGGGGGGAAAAAGAAGCAGTCGAGATGCCAGGAGAATTGTCGAGGTCCAGCATTCCATTCCAACAGAGCAAGGACATAAGCAAGTGAACAGGCCCATCTGTTTCCCTGACTCTAAATGTGTTTTGTGAAGCCTGACTAATGTTGAGATTAACAAATGTTGCTTTAGATTCAAATCAAAAATGTTATACAGAGCTGTAGAGTATCAGGCTCTTGAAAATATTCTGCCATTGCAGAAGCAACCAAGATCATCGAAGTCCTTGAGGGCTCAGAAAGGAAAATTGGCTCAACAATCGATGTCCCGACAGTAATACAACAGGATGATGCAGTACCCACTCCTGTTCATGAACAGCCACCGAGAGAGACCATTCATAGACATACCAGAAGTATCTTCATGCAAGCAGCATTGTTTCTATTGGAGGTTAATGCTCTGCAGGTCAGTTATGATTATTTAAAGGAAGACTTGTATTTATATAGTACCTTATCACATCTTGGAAACAGGAGCAGATTAATTTCTTGTGGGGAGGAAATGATTTGTGGCATGGAGACAACCAAAACTGTAAAAAAAACTTGTACTGAAAGGTGAGAGCAACCTCTGTGCAACACCCCATTACTGATAAGTTTTACTTTGCAATACTTATTTTTTTTATTCATCCAGCTACAATACACTTGTTAGTGCTCTTTCATGAATTGAACTTTCAGAATGGCATTCTTAATTCCCAGAATACAGACTGCGCCCATTGCAGTGCCACATTACTATCAGCATCAAGACTCAGAAACTCCTTAAACTATCTGTAATTTTAATAAGCAGAAACAAACCTACATTTAATAATTATGTAAAGTTGAAATGACCACATAGTTGGTTAAGTAAGAATGAGATGATCATGAGAAGCTGTGGATTCTTATCCTAGATGATTACATAAGAACATAAGAAATAGGAGCAGGAGTAGGCCATATGGCTCCTCGAGCCTGATCCGCCATTTAATACAATCATGGCTGATCTGATCATGGACTCAGCTCCACCTCCCTGCCCGCTCCCCATAACCCTTTATCCCTTTATCGATTTAAGAAACTGTCTATTTCTGCCTTAAATTTATTCAATGTCCCAGCTTCCACAGCTCTCTGAGGCAGCGAATTCCACAGATTTACAACCCTCTGAGAGAAGAAATTTCTCCTCATCTCAGCTTTAAATGGGCGGCCCTTCATTCTAAGATCATGTCCTCTCGTTCCAGTCTGCCCCATCAGTGGAAACATCCTCTTTGCATCCACCTTGTCAAGCCCCCTCATAATCTTATATGTTTCGATACGATCACCTCTCATTCTTCTGAATTCCAATGAGTAGAGGCCCAACCTACTCAACCTTTCCTCATAAGTCAACTCCCTCATCTCCGGAATCAACCTAGTGAACGTTCTCTGAACAGCCTCCAAAGCAAGTATATCCTTTCGTAAATATAGAAACCAAAACTGTGGCCTCACCAATACCCTGTATAGCTGTAGCAAGACTTCCCTGCTTTTATACTCCATCCCCTTTGCAATAAAGGCCAAGATTCCATTGGCCTTCCTGATCACTTGCTGTACCTGCATACTATCCTTTTGTATTTCATGCACAAGTGCCCCCAGGTCCCGCTGTACTGCAGCACTTTGCAATCTTTCTCCATTTAAATAATAACTTGCTCTTTGATTTTTTTCTGCCAAAATGACCTCGCACTTTCCAACATTATATTCCATCTGCCAAATTTTTGCCCACTCACTTAGCCTGTCTATGTCCTTTTGCAGATTTTTTGTGTCCTCCTCACACATTGCTTTTCCTCCCATCTTTGCATCGTCAGCAAACTTGGCTACGTTACACTCAGTCCCTCATTCCAAGTCGTTAATATAGATTGTAAATAGTTGGGGTCCCAGCACTGAGCCCTGCGGCACCCCACTAGTTACAGGTTATCAACCAGAGAATGAACCATTTATCCCGACTCTCTGTTTTCTGTTAGTTAGCCAATCCTGTATCAATGCTAATATATTACCCCAACCCCATGAGCTTTTATCTTGTGCAGTAACCTTTTATGTGGCACCTTGTCAAATGCCTTCTGGAAGTCCAAACACACCATCCACTGGTTGCCCTTTAACCACCCTGTTCGTTACATCCTCAAAGAACACCAGCAAATTTGTCAAACTTGACGTTCCCTTCATAAATCCATGCTGACTCTGCCTGACTCAATTTTGCTTTTCCAAATGTCCTGCTTCTTTAATAATGGACTCCAACATTTTCCCAACCACAGATGTTAGGCTAACTGTCTATAGTTTCCTGCTTGTTGTCTGCCTCCTTTTTTAAATAGGGGCATTACATTTGCAGTTTTCCAATCTGCTGGGACCTCCCCAGAATCCAGGGAATTTTGGTAAATTACAACCAATGCATTCACAACTTTATATGATGAACAATTTCTGTTCTCCCAAGGTGAAAGTACAATTTAGTTCAGGTTATGTACAGAATATAAACCCAACTATGTGAATATTATTTACACACATAAAGGATACTGGAATAATTACTTGGTGGTACTTAGTACCTTTAATGCTGAGCATTAAGAACAAATAATCTATACATTGAGAATTATGATGTGTCTTGTCAATTTTTTCACTCTGCAAAGGTGGGGCACAAATTCCATGGATCGCCCACCGTAATACTTTTCCCTGGGAGTTCCACCAGATCGACAGCGAGAGCTTGTTAGAGCCCTGTAGAAATTCAGTGCAGTGTATTCTTTCTTTCTTCTTCAATTTGCCTTTGTCATTTCTTATTTATTGCATCCTTATTTTCTTTTCCAGTTTTTTGTTATTTCTGCCTAACTTTGGTTACGATTTATCCTCTGTGGCAAGTAATAGCTAGTGTTAGCCTCTGCCAATGCTTCTCTATAACTACAGGCTCAGAAATACATGACAAAGGCTTGAGGTGATCCAAACCTTAATCACCCTTCATTTTCCTCCCTCGCTGTTGGAACGACTTGGTCTATATGCAGGGAAGTGTGGCTTGCAAACCTATGATCTCTGACTCAGCACAACATGCTAGCGTATTAACAAAGTGGTTTGCACGGCCTGTGAATGTCTAATAATACATTTACTGCATTTTTTTAATTCATTTATTTAAACCTCTCTCACTCTCTCTCTTTCTCTCTATGACAAGCCTGCCAAATTGTGGTACGTCTGGCTATTATCAACTCAGTAAAACTCTTTTTTTTCTTCTTGCTATTAGTTTGTATCAAGGGCCTTGGCACATGAGCTGATTTTCACTGAAATTGAACCAAGTAGTGAATATCATGTGGTTCTGGCTCGGCTTTACATAAAGCAGGAAGAGTTTGGAAAAGCAGAGGAATGTCTTGCGGAAGCAGGACGAATCAACCATCAGGTAAGAGAAAAGACAGTCTAGATTAGTCGGTAAGTTAAAGAGAATGCAGAATGTAGTCCAGAGCAGTTGTCAGATAAATGAATCATGGGCCTGGAATTTCATTGATCCCATATGAGCCATAACGATGCTGAAATTTATGCCAGTTTCTCTTTTGTTAATTGTGCAGAACAAGAGTATGCCCATTGGGGAGGCAATTTCAGCTGCTGAGACTTTCTGATGGCAGGGGGAAGGCAGGGTTCGAAAACATTGGTGTGCACTGAGACTGGCAACACTTTAAGAATATTGCAGGATTCCATAAGAATGTTTTTTTATTCCAAAGAAAATCACTATCAAACTCCAAAAATCTCAATTATGCTGATATTGGGTGACTTTGGGTCGTATTGTGCGTAATTGTTTTAGTGTAAGTCTGTGTCAGTGCATTACTGTGTAAATGCAGGAAACTTGCGTGAGCTGGTCTTTTGCATGGGTGCAGGGCTACGTAAGTGAGTGGCAGGCGCTTTCATAGGAGCAGAGGTAGGCCATTCAGCTCCTTGAGACTGACCTGCCATTTAGATCATGGCTGATCTGCACCTCAACTCCATTTACCCACCTTTATTCCATAATCCCTTGATACTTTTACCTAACAAAAATCTATCGATCTCAGTATTGAGAATTTCAGTTGATCCAGCGTCCAGACTTTTGGGGGAGTGAATTATAGATTTTCACTGTCGTTTGAGTGAAATGTCCTTCCTGACTTCCCTTCTAAATGGACTAGCTCTAATTTTAAGGTTATATCCTCTTGTTCTGGATTTCCCGGCCATTGGAAATAGTTTCTCTGTATCTACCTTATCGAATCTCTTTCTCATTTTAAATACATCGATTAAGCTTTTTCCCGTATTCTCTTTTTGCAGCTGTTACTACTTTCTTTGTATCCCTTTGCTGTTCTTTATATCTCTCCCAGTCTGTGGGATCGCTACTGTTCTCTGCCTTCGTTTCAGCTCATTTATTTAATTTTATACTATTTCTCACTTCCCTTGTTGACCATGGTTGTTTAATTACACATGAAGGGCTCTTGCCTTTTAGGGGTATGTACAGGTCTTGTATTGAACCAAGTACTTCTTTGAACACCACCCACTGTTCATAGAATAATAGAATAGTCAGAGGCCATTTGGTCCATCGAGTCTGCGCCAGATCTTTCAAAGAGCAATCTAGTTAGTCCCCCTCCTCCCCCGGCCTTTCCCAACATACCTTCAAGTATTTATCCAATTCCCTTTTGAAGGCTACTATTGAATCTATATCCACCACCCTATCAGGCAGTGCATTCCAAATTTTATCCATTTGTTGGTAAAAATGTTTTTCCTCATGTCGCCTCTGATTCTTTTGCCAATCACCTTTAATCTGTGCCTCCTCGTTATCGACCCAACAGCCATTAGAAACAGTTTTTCTTTATTTACTCTAAACCCTTCATGATTTTAAATATTGCCATCAAATCTCCTCTTAGCCTTCTCTACTCTCAGGAGAACAACCACAGCTTCTCCAGTCTATCCACATAACTGCAATCCCTCATCCCTGGAACCTCGAGTAAATCTCTTCTGTACCGTGTAATGTATGCACCTGTGAGTATGCTTACAGGTTTGTTGGCATCATCACCGCTAGCAACTAAATTTTAATTTGATTTTAATGTCTAAAATTTAATTTGTTTAAGTTGTTGGTTTTAGTGCCCCCCCTCCCCCACTTTTAGCCAAGGGGCACTTGTATAATTTGTGTTTCGAGTGCCCTCAAAAAAAAAAACAAGCGGGCACTTGAAAAGTTTTTGCTGTGTGCTCCCCCACCAAAAAAAAAGCAGGGGGGCACTTGATTACTGATACAACTAAAATAGTTGTAGAGCAGTTGAGTTGTGAGTGGCTTGGCCAGTCACGTGATGTTCACAACACTCAATAAAACCCCAGCCAGTTGAGTTCAGGGGATCCATGATGGGGCAGGTGGTTGTGAGCCTGGTGGATGAACTGGTAATCTGTAGGGTGATAAATCTTTGCTAATAAACCAACTAGTTCTTAATAGCAATGTGTTGCTATGAATTCTTACGCAAAGAACCCTTGAAGCAAATATATTACAACCCTCTCCAAAGTCTTCCTAAAGTTTGGTGCCCAGAACTGGACACAATACTCCAGTTGTGGCCAAACTATTGTTGTGTATAGGTTCAGTATAACTTCCTGGCTTTTGTACTGTATGTCTCTATTTTTAAAACCCAGGATCCCATATGCTTTGTTAACGGCTTTATAAACCTGTCTTGTCATCTTCAAAGATTTGTGCACAAGCAGCCCCAGGTCTCTCTGTTCTTGCACCCCCTTTAAAATTGTACCATTTGGCATATACAGGTGCAGCGTCCAGAATCCGGAACCCTTGGGACCAAGGCCGTTCCGGATTCCACGTTTTTACGGACTTTGAATCGTCTTTCTGACATCGCGAATCCAGAAACACCCGAGCCCAGGTTCGGGTATTTCTGGATTTCGGAACATCAGAAAGGGAGGTTGCCGCCGAGGAGCTGTTCGGGCAACCGGCCCCGTTGAGGTGGAGCTGTTCAGAAGGGGCCCCGCCGCCAAGGAGCTGTTCGGGCGGTGTCCCGCCATGGAGGAGCTCTTCAGGCGGGGCCCCACCATGGAGGAGCTGTTCGGGCGGGCCCCGCCATGGAGGAGCTGTCGGGTGGTGTCCCGCCATGGAGGAGCTCTTCAGGCGGGGCCCCACCATGGAGGAGCTGTTCGGGCGAGTCCCGCCATGGAGGAGCTGTTCAGGCGGGGTCCCGCGGCTAAGGAGGTGTTCGGGCGGGCCCCGCCGAGGTGGAGCTCTTCGGGTGGGCCCCGTCGCCAAGGAAGTGTTCAGGCCGGCGGGCCCCGTTACAGAGGAGGTGTTGGGGCGGGCCGGTGAGGAGGCCCCGAGGTAAGGGCAGCGGCGCCAAGCAGGGCAAGGTGAGCGGCGGCGAGGAAAGGGCAGCGAGGTGAGGCCTGAGGTCGGGCACCGGCGGGGCCCAAGGTCGGTAGGGTCGGCGGGTCCGGATTCTGGAACATTGTACAGATTCCGGACGACCCTGCCACCGATTGGTCCGGATTCCGGAACTCTGGAATTTGAACGCTGCACCTGTATTGCCTCTCCTTATTCATCCGACCAGAATGCATCACCTCACACTTTTCTATGTTGAATTTCATCTGTCATGCGTCCACCCGTTCTGTAAGGGGTGGTCCGGGGGGTCAGGTTCACCTCTGACCTACTTGAGTGGTTCGAATTGCTCCCACTCCCTTGGGTTCTCGACTCTGGGTTTATTTGGGGGGTGTGATAAAGTGCAAAGGACAACTGGTTTGGTGCAAAAGAACTTTGGTTTTATTACAGACAAGAAAATACAATGTCAAACTTATAATCACTCGAATAAAGAACAATACATTACACATTCAAAGGGGGTTACAGTAAAAGTTACACCTCCCACCTCCCAATATCTAATCCTAGCTAGGTTAGACTCCAGGGCAGGCAGGGACTATGCTTACCAATCCTTTCTGTTAGTTAGCGGTAGTTCGCGATTTCGGGGTTCGTTGAATTCTGTAGGTTCTGTTTGCCGTATCCCGAACGTCGGAGAAGACTTCTTACTGCGCAATCTTCAGTTGGGTTGAGTCCGCTGATGCGGTAAGGCGCGTTTTGGATCTATGGGGTAAGTACCCGGTTTCCTTCATTAGAAATAGGTTCAACGTCTTTTAAGGTAATGTTTTCACCTGTTGGTAGTCAGGACTTAGATTGTAGAGTGGAAACTTTCGATTCTTTGGTTTCTTTCTGTTGGAGTTTTGTTTCAAGTCTGGTCGATTGCAGTTTTTCGGTGGTACCACGTTGGCTGTGGTCGGTTGTTGTCGCGATGGTGATGTTCTTTCTTCCTTCAGGACTTCGAGGCTGGAGAAGTTCGTTTACAACTGTTGCGTTGGTTTCTCTCCCTTCTTGATGACATCAGCGTAGTATGGCATACCCTCAGTTGTATGGCATAGTGTGCCATACCCTCTGTTACAACAGGGGGCCAGTTATATGGTTTGAGTTGTCCTAACCTTCGCGCCAAATCAGTCCAGAATTCTTTGTTTAAATTTGGCGGGCTTGACATTCCTTTGTAATATTTTGGCGGGCTCGTTAAAAGTTAATATGTCTTGGGTGGGTTGTACTTCTAAATCTGTTTCCTGGTGGAAATATTAGCTTGGTAATCGCAATGTCCTTTTGTGCTTGATTTTCACATACAGGCTGTAGTGGGCCCTTTGTTCTTATTCATGTTGAAGATGGCTTTTCTCAGTTTAGTTTGATGGCTGGCCATCTCTGAGTTATTGTTGCAATGTAAATGTCTCTTGTGGAGAAGGGTTTTCGAGTAGGCCTTTCTTCAGACAATTTACCTTAGTCCCAACACCCAGACAGTTCCAATAATCAAGTGGGCTTCTTTAGTTCCTTAGGCCCGCCCACAGACTTGAATTTGTCTTGTAAAAGTCCAAAATTCGATTAAAGTTCGTAGTTTCTTCCATAAGCACTTTAGGATTTCAAACTTTCCGGTCGGTAGTCCAAAATTAAATTTCCTTTCCAATGAGCCCAAATACTGGAAGTGGGGTGGGGGGGAAGTGGGGTGGTGTGGGGGGAGGAAGTGGGGAGGTGGTGGGGGTGGGGTTGAGCGGGGTGTGGGGGAGCTGGGTGTGGGGGGGGTGAGGTGGGTGGAGGGGCGGGGTGGGGTGAGGTGGGAGGGTGAGGGGTGAGGTGGGGGGGTTATGGAGGGGTGGGTGGGGGGTGGTTGGTTGGTGGGGGGGTTGGTTGGTGGGGGGGTTGGTGGGGGGGCGGTGTGGGTGGCGGGGGGGGGGAGATGGGGGGTTGGGGTGGTCCCGTGAATTTTGACCTTTCAGTTCCACCAGCCTGTCTATGTCCTCATGAAGTAATAATAATAACTTTTATTTATATAGCGCCTTTAACTTAGTAAAACATCCCAAGGCGCTTCACAACAATTTTACATCACGTTAGATATTGACCATTGAGAGAGAAAAAGCATGAGAAGGAAATGCAAAAAGAGGTTAAAGGCTTGGGTCTGAAGCAGCAGCCAAAATGCTCACGCAGATAGACACAGACGAAAAATCTAAAAAAAAATTCTAAATACTTTGTAAATAATATAATAAGGAGTATACAATAGTAAAATCAGTATAATAAAGATTAATTATAATTAAACAAAATTAAATAAATATATCATAATTATAAATTAAGTTAAAATTAGAAAATCAGCGATTGAAGCAAATTAATCAGTTATTTGCTGTCTTTAAGATTCATTCCCAGTGATTAATATATTAATATATTAATATATTAAGTATATTACAATCTTCCTCAGTGTATACTACACTTCCAAGTTTTGTGTTATCTGCAAATTCCAAAATTGTGCCCTGTACCCCCAAGCCCAAGTAATTAATGTATATCAAAAACAGCAATGCCCCTCGTACTGAACCTTGGAGAACTCCACCTCCAGTCTGAAAAGCAGCTGTTCACCACAATTCTCTGTTTTCTATCTCTGAGCCATTTTTCCCATGGGCTTCAGTTCTTCTAACCAGCCTAATATGTGGTACTTCTGAGGTAGTTCTTTCCGTTAATAGTCTATTGTGGTCAGTTCCTGCCTCATCCCTCCAAAGTCAGTTGTACCTTAATGTAAAACCTTGGTGTGTGACTCAATCATTTCCATCTCAAAACTAATATTGAATTCTATCATATTATGGTCACTCTTAGCTAGGTGTTCCCTTACTGTAAGACTATTGACTAATTCAGGCTCATTATTCATCATTAGATCTAGTATGGCCTGTTCTCTTGTTGATTCAAGAACATATTGTTCCAGAAAACTGTCCCGAATACACTCAAGAAATTTGCTGTCTTGGCACTTGAGCTGTTCTGCTTCAACAGTCTATGTGGAAATTAAAGTCTCCCATTATTACTACTCTTTTTACATGCTTTTCTGATCTCCATGTTTATGTACCCTGCTACTTTATCACTGCCATCTGGAGGTCTATAAACAACTCCCACCAAAGTCTTGCATCCTTTTCTATTCCTCAATTTTACCCTTTGCGTTTCTATTGCCTGCTCAGCCTTACTGATAGCCCCTCTTTCTAATTCTGTAATAGCGTCCCTTGTCAATATTGCTGTTCCTTCTCCTTTTCCAAATTCCCTGTCCTTTCTGAAGACCTTATAACCTGGAATATTTATCTTCCAGTCATGCCCATCTTGTAACCATTCTCAGTGATGGCCATGATGTCATACCCTTTAAGCTAAATTTGCACTTCTAGGGGCCCAAAATTCGCCACAATTTAACTGCAAATTTTTGGAGGTATCCGTGTTTTTTGAAGCTAACTTAATTTTGCAAGTTTCGCCTGTCCTCAACAGGTAGCGGTCGATTTTTTTAGTTAAGGTTTTTATGACGTCACTCGGCATCAAACCTACCCATAATACCATTTTTCCCCTTTTTTGTGCATTTTGCCAATAAGGATTTTTTGAAAAACGGCGCTGGGGACCACTGGGGACCGCCTTGAAAAACCTTACTGTACCAAATTGGAATCAGATAGAAATCGGCATTACAGACACCATCTTGTTTATCTCCCTTGGCCGGACACAGGAGCTCTGTGCTGGGCTTCCAAAGAAGCCCGGGGGGGAGGTGGAAGCCAAGCTAGGGAGAGGGGCAACTGCAGCGGGGACCTTTCGGCCAGAGATAGGAGCGGCAGCTTCTGATTTTTTTTTGCCACTACTTCACTGTAAATAATCTGCCGTTAAATCTTAAATAGCGCCAAAAAAAGGCAATGTGGAATTTTGGGCCCCTAATTTCTTTAGCCGAATGCACGTTGTCATGTATTTCACATTACTGTATATAACTGTATCTTACCATGCTATACATGCCTGTAACTGGATATGACCTGTAACAATAAGCATACCTTACCACCAGGGGTGCACGTGCAGGAGACACTCCATACCTATCCCACTGTGGTATATAAAGGGAGGTCTCAGGCAAGTGCAGCACTGGAGAGCTGGAATTAAAGGTGCAGGTCCTGAGTGACCTTGACTTCAGCATGTGTCTCGTGTAAGTCAGTACATTAGAGTCAGGACTTAACACACGTAGCATAAGAAATTAGAGTTTTTAATTGGGCAATAAACCCTGTCCTCACCTAATGTTATTTTAACACTCATTTTAACGAATCATATCCCTTGTTTTTTTGTCTTATTTAATGTTGTTTTATTGTTATTTCCCATATTTTTTTTGAACCTGAAGTGCTTATATGACCTGGACTTCCTTTTGGTAATATTTAAGCTATTTTAATTTTTATTCCTACCTGAGCCTTTTTTTGGTTTAAATTCCTTTATACAGCCCTGTTTATCCTTTCAGCTAGGATCTTAGTCCCAGCCTGGTTCAGGTGAAGCCCATCACAGTGGTACAGTTCCTTCCTGTCCCAGTACTGGTGCCAGTGTCCCATAAAATGGAAATCCTCTTTCCTACACCAATCCTTTAACTTTGCTAATTTGTGCGTCCCTGTGGCAATTTGCATATGACTCAAGTAATAATACTGAGGTTATTTCCCTGGAATGCTGGAGAATTTGACCCAGCCGAGCTGGGAAAGGGAAGAAAAATGTTTAAGATTTTCTGACACTGTAGTATGGTCCCTCTTATTTTTGTATCATGACCCTTCTCAGTTTCTGTACACTACGAGTGTTACTGCACAGGGACAATCCTCAGTCTGTATATTATTTTTCAGCCGTGACTCACATTTGCCAGTTTTCATTTTTCTTTGTTGCATTTACCCTTGCTACTTTTTCTAATTTTTTTTGTAGTGTTGTTTTCTTCTGCTGGAATGCTTATTTCCCATGCATGTGGCAGAGAAAAATGGGACAAAGACCTTTGGTGATGGTTTTCATCCTTTTAAATAGAAAGAAGAAAGAAAGAGCTTACATTTATATAGTGCCTTTCCTGATCTTAAGATGCCCCAAAGTGCTTCACAGCCAATATAGTATTATTGAAGTTTAGTCACTGTTATAATGTAGGAAAACATAGCAGCTAATTTGCGCATCGCAAGATCCCACACACAACAGTACGATAAATGACCAAGTCATTTTTTTTAGTGCTGCTGGTAGACGCATAAATGTTGGCCAGGACACTAGGAAAACTTCAGTACTCCTTTTCAAATTGTGCGAAGGGGCCTTTTATACACCCATCTTGAGCAGGCAGACATTGCTTTAACGTCTCATCTGATAGATGGCACCTCTGACAATGTAGCAATCTCTCATTGCTACACTGAAGTATCAGCCTGGATTATGTGCTCAAGTTGCTGAAGTAGGATTTGAACCGCTGACTGTTTCACACAAAGGTGAGAATGCTACCACTGAGCCAAGATTATACACTGTACTGGGATTTTCAGGGGTTCCTTGAGTGGGAAGGAGCATTGAAATTGTATGGAAATGAGTTGGCATGACATCACCATGCCTCCTGCCGAATGTTCCTGGGTTGCCACTAGGCGGACGCTTTAGCAGATTGGCAGACATGAATGAATGGTTTTTACCGCTGCTTCCTGGGACCTACCACACCTTCCAAATTGTGACCTTGGGATTAAGAAAGACTAGCCAGCAGTGGTCCCAGTGGAGGCAGGGGGAAGAAAATTCTGGTCGGGGTGGTCGGTCTCATCCCACAAATTTTCCCTCATGCCTAACTTCGGGCAGGACCGTGGAAGTGAATCCCGGCCTACATATTAAAGGAAGTGTATATCCAGAGATCTAGAGTTTTCATATCCTATTCAACTTGCCCAAATGCTCACTGGTAAATGTATGGTGCGACATATCAGAGTATTGTTGGGGTGCTACAAGTAGTTTCAGTGTTGCCAGGCAAGAAATCAAAAAGTTAATATTGTTCCTACTCTTGATTGGTATTAAGTGGCTCCTGTTGCAAACTGTGCATGTATAGACTTCAGATGAGAACAAATTTAGACTTAACTGTGATGTCTCCATGGCTTATAGCCTGCCGCACTCACTTTCCTGGCTTACACATGAAGAGTGTCCATTCTGGTAAGGTACTGGAGAACTACCGGTGCCCACAGAACCATATCCCTGCATATTCGCAGGCAACGGAAAGAGCGTGCGGCAAACCAGTCCCACCCACCCCTTCCCTCAACGACTATCTGTCCCACCTGTGACAGAGACTGTGATTTTTGTATTGGACTGTACAGCCACCTAAGAACTCATGCTAAGAGTGGAAGCAAGTCTTCCTCGATTCCAAGGGACTGCCTAGGATGATGATCCCTGCATAAATCACAGCCTTCTGGAGAGAGGAAAAGAAAACTGGATGTGGGTGGGACATAAAACTTGAGATTCTGGGGCCAAAATTCTGCATCTTTTTAGGCCAAAAGTGGCATATCCAATGCAGAGAAGCAAAAATTTGCAGTTAAATAGATTCACAAGGATCACACCTTTCCTAAAATATGTGCTAAATTCTGGTGAAACCAAGTGGCAGCATAAGATGAGCCCACTCCCAAAGTGATGCAGGTACATAAATGACGGAATAATGAAGGCAAAACCTGCTGTCCCAGAATTTCTATCATTTATGCCAGAATTGCACCTGACTTATCCGCCTTTTCTTAAGTTAAGTTATCCACATGACTTGGCAAACCAGAGAAGTGGTTACATCACAGACTCCACAGATTTTGTCTGAAATATCAGCTTTGACTAAAAAGATTAGAAATACATTTTCTCAGCTGCACTGCTAAGTTAAGATTCTGTGCACTTTCAGCAGTTTCAGGCAGGGAAATCTTTTTCTTCCCGCCCTCTGCTGATGCCGTTACCATGGGTTCATAATGGCCATTCCCATATATGTCTTTAGGGAATGCAGAACATGAGTAGGAGGAAGAGGAAATGAGAGAAGCACAAACAATAAAGCTAGAACCAAAGGAGAAAAAGACTAACTCAGAGGTACCATCCCTCCAGAGTCTATAGACCACTGTGCTCCTTGAAAATGTATCAGAAAAGATCTATTTAAAGAGGCGACATTTCATTGAAGTGGCATTGAAGGGATTGTGTCCTTTGTTGCAAACAGGTTTTCAAACATCCTCTCAAATACAAAAACCAAACAAAGAACAGATATACTTTGGAACACTGGACATCATATCATAACACTCCAACAACACTCAGAACACGACATCATAAAGGACAAAGCAGCCCACTTGATTGGCACCCCATCCACTACTTCAAACATTCACTCACTCTACCAACTATGCACCATGGCTGCAGTGTGTACCCTCGATAAGATGCACAGCAGAAACTTGCCAAGGCTTCTTCGACAGCACCTCCTCAAACTGCAACCTCTAACACCTAGAAGGACAAGAGCAGCAGGCGCAAGGGAACACCATCATCTGCAAGTTGTCCTCCAAGTCACACACCATCCTGACTTGGACATATATCACCATTCCTTCATCGTTGCTGGGTCAAAATCCTGGAACTCCATCCCTAACAATACAATGGGAGTACCTTCACCACACGGACTGCAATGGTTCAAGAAGGCAGCTCATGGCCACCTTCTCAAGGGCAATTAGGGATGAGCAATAAATGCTTTGCCCACATCCCATGAATGAAGTTTAAAAAATAGTTTTACTGCACTTTTATGTATTTATAACAGGCACTTCTTTTTACCAACCTGCTTTGCGCTGTTCTTAAAACTGCTTTGTGCTATTCTTAAAACTGTCCCGATGTTCCACTGAGGTGATACCTGAGGGCCAAGGATGCTAGTGGTGCTTGGCTGTACTGTCGTATCATGAGTCACTTGGCACTGATGTTGCCCTCACCTGAGGGCTTGAGTCTTGACTGGACTAATCAGCTGGCTGCATTGCCACTGTAGATGTGTGGGCAACCTGACTTTGTATCATAGAAACGTAGAAACATAGAAAATAGGTGCAGCAGTAGGCCATTCGGCCCTTCGAGCCTGCACCACCATTCAATGAGTTCGTGACTGAACATGCAACTTCAGTACCCCATTCCTGCTTTCTCACCATACCCTTTGATCCTCCTAGTAGTAAGGACTACATCTAACTCCTTTTTGAATATATTTAGTGAATTGGCCTCAACAACTTTCTGTGGTAGAGAATTCCACAGGTTCACCATTCTCTGGGTGAAGAAGTTTCTCCTCATCTCAGTCCTAAATGGCTTACCCCTTAACCTTAGACTGTGACCCCTGGTTCTGGACTTCCCCAACATTGGGAACATTCTTCCTGCATCTAACCTGTCTAAACCAGTCAGAATTTTAAACATTTCGATGAGATCCCCTCATTCTTCTGCACTCCAGTGTATACAAGCCCAGTTGATCCAGTCTTTCTTGATATGTCAGTCCCGCCATCCCGGGAATCAGTCTGGTGAACCTTCGCTGCACTCCCTCAATAGCAAGAATGTCCTTCCTCAAGTTAGGAGACCAAAACTGTACACAATACTCCAGGTGTGGCCTCACCAAGGCCCTATCTATACAACTGTAGTAACATCTCGCTGCCCCTGTACTCAAATCCCCTCGCTATGAAAGCCAACATGCCATTTGCTTTCTTAACCGCCTGCTGTACCTGCATGCCAACCTTCAATGACTGATGTACCATGATACCCAGGTCTCGTTGCACCTTCCCTTTTCCTAATCTGTCACCATTCAGATAATAGTCTGTCTCTCTGTTTTTACCACCAAAGTGGATAACCTCACATTTATCCACATTATACTTCATCTGCCATGCATTTGCCCACTCACCTAACCTATCCAAGTCACTCTGCAGCCTCATAGCATCCTCCTCGCAGCTCACACTGCCACCCAACTTAGTGTCATCCGCAAATTTGGAGATACTACATTTAATCCCCTCGCCCAAATCATTAATGTACAGTGTAAACAGCTGGGGCCCCAGCACAGAACCTTGCGGTACCCCACTAGTCACTGCCTGCCATTCTGAAAAGTACCCATTTACTCCTACTCTTTGCTTCCTGTCTAACAACCAGTTCTCAATCCACATCAGCACATTACCCCCAATCCCATGTGCTTTAACTTTGCACATTAATCTCTTGTGTGGGACCTTGTCGAAAGCCTTCTGAAAGTCCAAATACACCACATCAACTGGTTCCCTCTTGTCCACTTTACTGGAAACATCCTCAAAAAATTCCAGAAGATTTGTCAAGCATGATTTCCCTTTCACAAATCCATGCTGACTTGGACCTATCATGTCACCTCTTTCCAAATGCGCTGCTATGGCATCCTGAATAATAATTGGTTCCATCATTTTACCTACTACCGATGTCAGGCTGACTGGTCTATAATTCCCTGTTTTCTCTCTCCCTCCTTTTTTTAAAAAGTGGGGTTACATTGGCTACCCTCCACTCCATAGGAACTGATCCAGAGTCTATGGAATGTTGGAAAATGACTGTCAATGCATCCGCTATTTCCAAGGC
Source organism: Pristiophorus japonicus (assembly GCF_044704955.1). NCBI lineage: Eukaryota > Metazoa > Chordata > Chondrichthyes > Pristiophoridae > Pristiophorus > Pristiophorus japonicus. Next base: position 138,140,588 of record NC_091991.1, on the reverse strand, counting down.
CACCTCCTTAAGTACTCTGGGATGCAGTCCATCAGGCCCTGGGGATTTATCGGCCTTCAATCCCATCAATTTCCCCAACACAATTTCCCGACTAATAAAGATTTCCCTCAGTTCCTCCTTCTTACTAGACCCTCTGACCCCTTTTATATCCGGAAGGTTATTTGTGTCCTCCTTTGTGAATACCGAACCAAAGTACTTGTTCAATTGGTCTGCCATTTCTTTGTTCCCCGTTATGACTTCCCCTGATTCTGACTACGTTTGTCTTTACTAACCTTTTTCTCTTTACATATCTATCGAAGCTTTTGCAGTCCATTTTAATGTTCCCTGCAAGCTTCCTCTCGTACTGTATTTTCCCTGCCCTAATCAAACCCTTTGTCCTCCTCTGCTGAGTTCTAAATTTCTCCCAGTCCCCGGGTTCGCTGCTATTTCTGGCCAATTTGTATGCCACTTCCTTGGCTTTAATACTATCCCTGATTTCTCTTGATAGTCACGGTTGAGCCACCTTCCCTTTTTTATTTTTATGCCAGACAGGGATGTACAATTGTTGTAGTTCATCCATGCGGTCTCTAAATGTCTGCCATTGCCCATCCACTGTCAACCCCTTAAGTATCATTTGCCAATCTATCCCAGTCAATTCACGCCTCATACCTTCAAAGTTACCCTTCTTTAAGTTCTGGACCATGGTCTCTGAATTAACTGTTTCATTCTCCATCCTAATGTGGAATTCCACCATATTATGGTCACTCTTACCCAAGGGGCCTCGCACAACGAGATTGCTAATTAATCCTCTCTCATTACACAACACCCAGTCGAAGATGGCCTCCCCCCTAGTTGGTTCCTCGACATATTGGTCTAGAAAACCATCCCTTATGCACTCCAGGCAATCCTCCTCCACCGTATTGTTTCCAGTTTGGTTAGCCCAATCTATATGTAGATTAAAGTCACCCATGATAACTGCTGCACCTTTATTGCATGCACCCCTAATTTCCTGTTTGATGCCCTCCCCAACATCACTACTACTGTTTGGAGGTCTGTACACAACTCCCACTAGCGTTTTCTGCCCCTTGGTATTCCGTAGCTCCACCCATACCGATTCCACATCATCCAAGCTAATGTCTTTCCTTACAATTGCATTAATTTCCTCTTTAACCAGCAACGCCACCCCGTCTCCTTTTCCTTTCTGTCTATCCTTCCTAAATGTTGACTACCCTTGGATGTTGAGTTCCCAGTCTTGGTCACCCTGGAACCATGTCTCCGTGATGCCAACCACATCGTATCCGTTAACTGCTATCTGCACAATTAATTCGTCCACCTTATTCCGAATACTCCTCGCATTGAGGCACAGAGCCTTCGGGCTTGCCTTTTTAACGCACTTAGACCCTTTAGAATTTTGCTGCAAAGTGGCCCTTTTTGTTTTTTGCCTTGGGTTTCTCTCTACCCTCCACTTTTACTCATCTCCTTTCTGTCTTTTGCTTCTGTCTCAATTTTGTTTCCCTCTGTCTCCCTGCATTGGTTCCCATCACCCTGCCATATTAGTTTAACTCCTCCCCAACAGCACTAGCAAACACTCCTACTAGGTCCTGCCTAGGTGAAGACCGTCCGGTTTGTACTGGTCCCACCTCCCCCAGAACCGGTTCCAATGCCCCAGGAATTTGAATCCTTCCCTGCTGCACCACTGCTCAAGCCACGTATTCATCTGAGCTATCCTGCGATTCCTACTCTGACTAGCACGTGGCACTGGTAGCAATCCAGAGATTACTACTTTTGAGGTCCTACTTTTTAATTTAGCTCCTAGCTCCTTAAATTCGTCTCGTAGGACCTCATCCTGTTTTTTTACCTATATCGTTGGTACCAATGTGCACCACGACAACTGGCTGTTCACCCTCCCTTTTCAGAATGTCCTGCACCCGCTGCGAGACATCCTTGACCCTTGCCCCAGGGAGGCAACATACCATCCTGGAATCTCGGTTGCGGCCGCAGAAACGCCTATCTATTCCCCTTACAATTAAATCCTCTATCACTATCGCTCTCCCACTCTTGTTCCTGCCCTCCTGTGCAGCAGAGCCACCCATGGTGCCATGAACTTGGCTGCTGCTGCTCCCCCCTGATGAGTCATCCCCCTCAACAGTACTCAAAGCGGTGTATCTGTTTTGCAGGGGGATGACCGCAGGGGATCCCTGCACTACCTTCCTTGCACTGCTCTTCCTGTTGGTCTTCCATTCCCTATCTGGCTGTGGACCCTTTACCTGCGGTAAGACCAACTCACTAAACGTGCTATTCACGTCATTCTCAGCATCGTGGATGCTCCAGAGTGAATCGACCTTCAGCTCCAATTCTGCAACACGGTCCGTCAGGAGCTGGAGGCGGATACACTTCCAGCACACGTAGTCGTCAGGGACATCGGAGGCGTCCCTGATTTCCCACATAATACAGGAGGAGCATAACACGTGTCCGAGCTCTCCTGCCATGACTTAACCCTTAGATTAACTTAAATTGTCAACAACAGTGCTACAAGTTACTCACTGATATAGAAGAGAAAAAAAAAATACTTACCAGTCACCAGCCAATCACTTACCCCCTTGGATGTGACGTCACCTTTCTATTTCTTTCTACTTCTTTTTTGCCTTGTCCCTATAGTTGCACAAGCCACGCCTCAGTGACGCACCTCCCGACTCTCTCCACGCACCTGGAACTCCCGAGCCTCCTCCGATGCGTTGGGCCTTTTTATAGGCCTCAGCGACGCACCTCCCGACTCTCTTCGCGCACCTGGAACTCCTGCTACCAATATGAGCAGGTATCTGAGGGATTGGTTGGAAAAGTCATAAGCTGTCATTAGAAGAGAGGATGACCCTATGAAGGCAGGTTCTAGCTACATCACTTGTGCTAAGTTCGAGAACTGAATGCCCATCGATCAGGCAGAGGGCAGACCCAATCGTATCAGTTAGATCATGCAGACCCTGAGAACTTCCACCCTGAATATCTCAAAAACTGGTTGCCATTGTTCCCTCCAGAGACTTCTCCAATGCCTGAAGGCCAGAAGTCAAAGCATCCACATTGGATGCACTGACGGTTCTGGAAGCCTCTCTGTCAAGGACATGGCTGCAGATGTTCACTCCAGGTATTGTGTCAAATCTTTCTCAGATACTGGCACTGAGGATGGAATTGCACTCCCTCCATCACCGATGTACCATGGTTGCAGTGTACAGATGCAGCATCATGAATCCGGTATGTTCTGGAATCCAGGACGATCGGTGGCAGGGTCATCCGGAATCTGTAAATTATTCCGGAATCCGGACCCGCTGACCCTGCTGACCTCGGGGGCCCCGCCGCTGCCCGACCTTGGGCCTCGCCTCGCTACCGCTCGCCTCACCCCACTCGTATTGCCGCCGCTGCCCTTACCTCGGGGCCTCCTCGCCAGCCCGCCAGACAACCTACTCGGCGGGGTCCCGTCCGACACGAACAGCTCCTCAGCAGAGCCCCGCCCGACGATGACCTCGGTGGGGCCGGACGGCAAGAACAACGAACAACTCCTCAGCGGGAAACCCCTCCCACTTTCTGACATTTCGAAACCTGGAAATACCCGAACCTGGGCTCGGGTGTTTACAAGATTACATAGAAACATAGAAAATAGGTGCAGGAGTAGGCCATTCGGCCCTTCTAATCTGCACCGCCATTCAATGAGTTCATGGTTGAACATGCAACTTAACAAGATACACTGTAGCAAGTCGCCAAAGCTTTTTCGGCACCAAACCCATGACTTGCACTACTTACAAGGGCAAGGATAGCAGGTGCATGGGAACATCATCACGTTCAAATTCCCCTCCAAGTTGGACACCATCCTGACTTGGACATATATCATCGTTGCTTCATCGTCGCTGGTTCAAAATCCTGAAACTCCCTACTTAACAGCATTGTAGTATTACCATGACCACATTCACTGCAGCAATTCAAGAAGAGAACACACCACCACCTACTCAAGGGCAACTAGGGATGGGCAATTAAATGATGACTTTAGCAGTGATGTCCACAGCTTGTGAATGAATACAAAAAAAACTCTACTGTTATCACTGCCAACTGTCTCAGGTCCTCCAACAAGGTCCTCAGTGACTTCACATGACTGATTTTTATTTAGTATCCTTTTTGGAGCAGGACCCCAGAGAATTGAATCTTCTGGCTCAGGAGTCATAGTCTGACCAATGCAGAACTTCCATTGCCCGCTGCCATATATCACTTTCACCTTTATTTCCTCTGACACCCTCATGTGTTGTGTCTCACCCACTGCAAAATTCTCATTGGAATTATATGCATCACTCTGAGTAGATTTCTCTGGGCTGGTGAATGAGAGAGAAAGGATGAGTGATGACATGGGTGAAGAAATGGTTGGTTGTGCAGAGGTGGAAGACCGCTCACCTTTCTTCCTTCTCCTCCTCAGTGGCATCTTGCTTTGGATTATCTTGAAGGACAGATAATGAAGAGATGTTACAGTTATGCAGCTACTGTGATGATTTCTCTAGCTTTTGAAGGTACCTAATCATGTTTCTTGCTCGTGTGTTTGTGCTCTTAAAACATTATTCAGCAAGTTGCAGATGTTCCAGACAAATCTACAGCTGCCATTTGCCATCCCAGTGGTACAATGGTGCCATTGGAATTTTGGGGCCCTTGTACTTAAGCTGAAGTTGCCAGCACACAGTTGTTAAGATTTTTCTATAATCTCAAGTGTTGGACAACTGGATCTACTCCATTCATGTGGAGTATAAGGTAATTTCAAAGGATGAGGAAGTCCACAACACAAGTAGGTAATCTAACGTATTCATCTTGTGCAAAACTCAGTGAATTGAAGTCCTCTGGTGTTCACCTCTGATTTTCTGCTGAGACTTTTGTCATCCATTTTCTTCCTTATAAGCACAGAGAATAAAGCATAGTCGGCAGAATGCTGTCAGAATGCTCATCATCATCATAGGCAGTCCCTCGAAATCGAGGAAGACTTGCTTCCACTCTTAACATGAGTCCTGAGATGGCTGAACAGTCCAATACGAGAGCCACAGTCTCTGCCATAGGTGGGACAGGCAGTTGTTGAGAGTAAGGGAGGGTGGGACAGGTTTGCCGCACGTTCTTTCCGCTGCCGGCGCTTGTTTTCTTCATGCACTCAGCGATGAGACTCGAGGCGCTCAGCCCCCTCCCGGATGCGCTTCCTCCACCTAGGGCGGGGTCTTTGGTCAGGGACTCCCAGGTGTCGGTGGGGATGTTGCACTTTGTCGGGGAGACTTTGAGGGTGTCCTTGTAACGTTTCCTTTGTCCATCTTTGGCTCGTTTGCCATGAAGGAGTTCTGGGTAGAGCGCTTGCTTTGGGAGTCTCGTGTCTGGCATGCGGACAATGTGGCCTGCCCGGTGGAGCTGATCAAATGTGGTCAGTGATTCAATACTGGGGATGTTGGCTGGACGAGGACACTAATGTTTGTGTGTCTGTCCTCCCAGGGAATTTGAAGGATCTTGCGGAGGCATCGTTGGTGGTATTTCTCCAGCGACTTGAGGTGTCTACTGTACATGTACTGTGCATGTAAGAATGCTAACCATCCACGTAATTACTTGTGTTCGTACTAGCTTTGTTGTCATTCAAAAAGCCCCAGATGTTCCAGACTATTTTAAGAGAAAAGTAAGCAGTACATGGATTTTTCCTTGACTTTTAGGGTCAGTGTTTTCAAATATTATACACAAAAACTTTTTCACAGTTTTGTCTGTAAAGTCAACTTCTGGTTAAATTGTTCGCTTGTTAGAAAGTGAATTTTATTTTATTAAAGTTTCTTCTATTTGTGTGGTTTGAGAACCAATGGTTTGTTTGTAGTGTATATTTCAACCTTGTACAATTTCTCTGATGTAATATGACCTCTGAGGAATTGGATGTCGACAGCATTATCTGAGACCAAATTGGGGTATAAATCAACTAAAGTTGGATAAATAATTTGTGAGCAGAAGTGTGTGCAGAAACTATGATACTGGTAAATAACTTGCAAGTCTGTATTTCCTAGTATTTCTTAATGGTTTCATTTATAACCAATCAGTTTTCTCATTAATTATCTTCTGTTCTCTTGCATTGGAAGCAGAAGTCTAAATTACCTGACAACTTTGTTGTTTCAGAATCCAGATATATGGGCTTTGCTCGGACATCTAAGCTATATGAACGAAAACTACACCCAAGCCAAGGAATATTATGAACGTACTATGTGTTATGTGAATGATACATTTGATATGCATGTCATCTGCTTGAGACTAGGCTCCATCTATTTGCAGGAAGACCAGATTCAGTCAGTAAGGACAGTTTAGTAATGATTTCAATTTCACAGAAAATATAAATTACTGGGAATCATTAAAAGAAAATTATCTCACTAAAGGATTCAGATGAAATTTTTATTGTTTATTTTCCCATATTATTGTCAATTAAACCCAGGGATTAAATTATTTAAACTTCGTCACTTCCACAAACCTTTCTTCCAATATATATAGCAGTGTTAAAAGTAACACTTATTTTAATTGTTTGATAATTAAACAAAGAATTAAAAATAACATTTATCTTGCTTTTGACATTGATGAAGGATTACATTTGTGATGCAATCGCAGTAGATTTACAAGAATCTAATCTGCAGTAAATTACTGAAAGGTAGCACAATACTGTATCTATTGCATATTAACATTACAATTCAAAATGCATTGAAAACACCTGTATTCGGCAATGTTTATGGGAAATTTTATTTTAAAAGTATCCACATGTACTTACACTATCAGTTATGCCTGCACGTCACATAATATTAGTTCCAAAAATGAGTGTTGGCACAGTAATCAGACCTTTTGGGGCAGATTACATTTGGTGGTTGTGCACCACAATGCTTCCTTAAGTATGTAGTCACATAGCCATAATGTTCAGGATTTTGCAGAAGTCATGTAACAGTAACAGTAAGTATCTGCATGGAAATAAATAACTTATTTGGATTTTTTATTTGAAACCCAAAAGCGTTCACTAACTGAAAAATGTAAAGTACTCACAGTTGCTTTTGCAGGGCCTCCGATATGTTTGCCTCCACCCCTCCGATTGATGGCCCACCAAAGATTTTTGACTGACAGTTAATTAAAAAAATTATTGTATTGGATCTAATTCTGTACCCTGACAAAGCATATACATTTTCCTGAGTGCTACCGAATTTCCTCCCACTGAATATATTGAATATTCCACTATCATTGTGTGTGACGGTTTAGAGCGCATTACCCTCAACCTTCCTGAACCAAAGCCTGTTATGCCACCTCCTTGAAGCCCCAGTGTGTGCACCACCTTCTTCCGCTGTGCACTTTCGGTTTTCGTCTGCTCCATTCTTCGTGTCTGCCACTTGCATGCACTGGTTTCAGTCGGAAGACCAATTGCTCTCACAGCATCACTTACAACTTCCACTCTGCCCTTGATCCAACCTCTCACTCAAGTTACACTGGCCTTGCCACCAATATATTCCCCTCCCCCCACCCCCTGCCCAATGAGCCGTTTTCTGTCTACCCCAAGAATCTTTTCAGATTTTTCCCCACCCCCCATGATACATTTTTCAGCCCACCCTTTCCCATCTGCTGATCGAGGTTATTTTTATTAACCAGTTTGCAGGCCCCAGCCCAGTGCCTCACTTATTTCTTTGAATGGATTGCAAAAGCTTGAAATATCCACATTTGTGAAAGGAACTTGGAAAATGTAAACATCCCACAGATCTCAATCCAGTGGTTAAATTTAAATTTGTTAAAAACAAGTATTTACCTCCAATACTGTGTATGCTTTGATTCCACCTTTGTAACCTGTGACCCCTCTGACGTACCGCTGCCGCTTCAACGTGTGAGGTTCAGTACCATATTAAATACTTTCACAATCAGTGGTCTACACAAAAACAAACTAATTGCACCAGATATATTGGAAACCAGGCGCTTCCCGTGTTACAGAAGTGCTTTATTTACTTTTACAGTTTATTTATATTTTTAAATCATCTGATTGTTGTTTCTAATGTATTTTTCAGTATAAATCAGCCAAATCTATCTACTACTTTGCCTCCCAGAAAGCACCATCCTGTTTGACCTGGCTAGGAGTTGGCATAGCCTGCTATCGGGTAAGAATACTTGTTAGAGGAATTATTTTGGAGTGAGCAGAAATACTCAATGGGATGTCCCTGGGCTCAGTGCTGGGACCACTGCTATTTCTAATTTGCAACAATGAATTGAATTCAGAAACTCATTATAAATCGGTCACATTTACAGATGATACCGAAATAGGAGGGGCAGTGCAGTCAAAGGAGGCAAATCAGAAATTTGCAGAGTAAGGTGAACAAAATAAGTATGTGAACAAATGAATTGCAGACAAGTGCAAAGTACTGCATATCATTATCATCATCATCATGGGCAGTCCCTCGGGGTTGAGGATGACTTGCTTCCACACTAAAAATGAGTACTCAGGTGACTGATGAACTCATTTTAAATGGTGGAAGATGCCTGTGCGTGAATTCTTTTAACGTGGGGTGACCGTTTCACACCAGCCACTACACGGGCTTGACGGAGCAAGGTCTTGGTCCAGTGACAAGGGGATCCAAGATGACTGGCGACCAGGCTCCGCCGCATGTGCCAATACATACACGTAAACTCAAACATGCTCCTACTGTCCTCCTTCCTTCTTCCTTCCCACAGGAGCTCTCTCTATGTGGAATTCATGGTATGCAATATGAGCCTCACGACCTCACAGCCTCGCTATTGGCCCGTGCTGCGCCTTCCCTTGGTCTTGTCCACACTGCTCCATCTCTGGGCTCTGACCTCTCCACTCCTCTGTGCCTCGTCCGTCCTCCCCTCTCCGCTTTCAATCTCCGGACCTCGCCCTTCCTGACCTCCGGACCTTGCCGGTCCTGACCTCCGCTCCACACCGGTCCTGACCTCCGCTCCTTGCTGGTCTCGACCTCTGCTCCTCGCCCCTTCCAACCTCCGCTCCTCGCCCCTTCCAACCTCCGCTCCTCGCCCCTTCCAACCACCGTGTTGACTAGCTTTTTTTGATCTGCCCACAGCTCCAGCGTTGCGCTCCAAACTCCAAACTGCTCCTCTGACTGTCCCATGAAGTCGGGCTTTTTTTGATTTGCCCACAGCTCCAGGATATAGGATGAAAATAAGCAACAAATGTACTCCATGAATGGTGTTGAAATAGCTATGGGTGAAATGGAAAGTGACCACTGAGTCTTGATGGAGCCAATAGTAATCATATTCAGCCAATGCAGAACAGCAATCAAAAAAGCCAATTGAATGTCAAACTATATAACCAGAACAGATGAATATAAATAAGAGGAAGTTGTGATCAAACTGTACAGTGTTCTGGTCAGACCACATCTTGGGTACTGCATCCAATTCTAGTTCCCAAGAGACAAGGGACATATTCAAGCATCCCTTCGAAAGCAACGTATATTTCCTGAGGTTCAGTGCCCAAAAACTACTCCAGAGGGACTCTGTCCAATGCTCTGTTCAACTGAGACATCACTTCCTCACTTTGCATTCCAACCTCCTTGATAAACGTCAGCATTCCATTAGCCTTTTTGATTACTTTTTGTACCTTTGCACTAGCTTTTAGTGATTTATGTACTTGGATACTTAAATCACTTTGCTCCTCCACAGCTCCTAGTCTGACCATTAGAAAATTAAGAAAAAATTCCAATTTGTCTTTTTCAGATCCAAAGTGGATGGCCTCACACTTTCCTGCATTAAGTTTCACCTGCCATAGTTTTGCCCACTCACTTCGTCTTCATATGTCCCTTTAGAGCTGAATAGTCTTCCTCATCTGTAATTATCTTGTGAACAGTTAAACTTTTCAATTAGCAAATTATAGAAACAGAAATACAAGTTCACAGTATAAAGATACCTTAGTTTTTCCATCAAGGTTCAAAGAAGGATAGTGATTTTTTTTCTGAGATTGGCATCTGCACTAAATGTATTGTTCTATCACATAATAATTTGAAATTAAATATCCGTCGAATCATTAGGTTGTTGGAATAACAACAACTTGCATTTATATAATGCCTTTCGGGTAGAAAAATATCTCAAAGGCATAATCAGACAAAAATGGACACTGAGTCAAAGAAGGAGATATTCGGAGGGCTTGGTCAAATAGAGTCTTAAAGGAGAGTCTTAAAGGAAGAGAGGAAGGTGGCGGGGATTATGGAGCGAATTCCAGAGTGTGGCTATTTCTTGTACCCTGTGTGCAAATGAGATGCTGCTTTTATGTACAAAACAACAGTGACTAAAAATAATCTGATCAGAATAGCACAGCATTAAATTGTGTTTGAGGTTCCCCACATAGTGTTGAATTGTACATGGGAGACTTAAATATTGGAATTAAAATTAATTAAAAAATAAATGGGCAAATAACTTTTTAGAAGAATTGGGAAAGTACTGAGCACCTCTAAAATACATATTCCAGGAGATGCCAAGCACAGCTGAGGCCAAGTATCTTTGCTAAGTGCTTTTGTAATGCCATGATCAGAGCTAAGAGATTAACTCCTGTGGAATTCTCTACCACAGAAAGTTGTTGAGGCCAGTTCGTTAGATATATTCAAAAGGGAGTTAGATGTGGCCCTTATGGCTTAAGGGATAAAGGGGTATGGAGAGAAAGCAAGAATAGGGTACTGAAGTTGCATGAGCAGCCATTAACATATTGAATGGTGATGCAGGCTCGAAGGGCCGAATGGCCTACTCCTGCGCCTATTTTCTATGTTTCTATGTTAACTCCGTGTTCTTTTCTATACATACTCAGCTTAACGAACTGACAGATGCTGAAGATGCTCTCTGTGAAGCAAATATCCTGTGTAACAATAATGCAGAGGTCTGGGGCTATCTCTCATTGGTGTGCTTAAAGGTACTTGTTATGAGTGGAAATAATTTCATATTGTGACAGATATAATTAATTATGTCATCTTGCTCATCAGATGTCACTGGTTAATCCACTTAAATCTTCAAATCTCACTCCAAAAGAATTAATAGGTAAAAGCACTGGTTGGTGTAGTCGACCTCAAGGCAGCATTTGACCGAATATGGCATGAAGGAACCCGAGTAAAACTGAAGTCAATGAGAATCATGGAAAAAACTCTCCACTGGCTGGAGTCATACCTAGCACAAAGGAAGATGGTTGTGGTTGTTGGAGGTCAATCATCACCGCCCCAGCACATCGCTCCAGGAGTTCCTCAGGGCAGTGTCCTAGGCCCAAACATCTTCAGCTTCTTCATCAATGACCTTTCCTTCATCATGAGGTCAGAAGTGGGGATGTTTGCCGATGATTGCACAGTGTTCAGTTCCATTTGCAATTCCTCAGAAAATTAAGCTGTCCATGCCCGAAGGCAACAAGATCTGGACAACATTCAGGCTTGGGCTGATAAGTGGCAAGTAGCATTCGCACCATGAAGGTGGCAGGCAATGACCTTCTCCAACAAACGAGAATCTAACCACCGCCCCTTGATAATCAACAGCATTACCATCGCTGAATCCTCCACCATCAACATCCTGGGCATCACCATTGACCAGAAACTTGAATGGACGAGCCACATAAATATTGTGGCAACAAGAGCGGGTCAGAGGCTGGGTATTCTGCAGCTGGTGTCTCACCTCCTGACTCCCCAAAGCCTTTCCATCATCTACAAGACACAAGTCAGGAGTGTGATGGAGTATTCTCCACCTGCCTGGATGAGTGCAGCTCCAACAACACTCAAGAATCTCGGCACCATCCAGGACAAAGTAACACGCTTGATTGGCACCCCATCCACCATCTTAAACATTCACTCCCTCCACCACTGGCGCACCATGGCTGCAGTGTGTACCATCTATAAGGTGCACTGCAGCAACTCACCAAGGCTTCTTCGACAGCACATCCCAACCCCGAGACCTCTACCACCTAGAAGGACAAGGGCGCATAGGTGCACCATCACCTGCAAGTTCCCTTCCAAGTTACACACCATCCTGACGTGGAAATATATCACTGTTCCTTCATCGCTGGGTCAAAATCCTGGAACTCCCTTCCTAACAGCACTGAGGGAGTACCTTCACCACAAGGACTGCAGCGGTTCAAGAAGGCGGCTCACTTTCTCGAGGGCAATTAGGGATGGGCAATAAATGCTGACCTTACCAACGACACCCGCATCCCAGAACGAATAAAAGAAAACTGCTGAGTCATACAGACCAGGAAGATCCCAGGCTCAACCTCTGGCCTATGCTGATTGGGCTGATTTCATATAGGGAGGTAGTAAGGTTTCTACAATTTAGTATTAGTTTGACTCAGTGGTGGCATTTTGCCTCTGGATAAGAAGGTTGTGGGTTCAAGTTCCCAGTCCAGAAGTTTAACACATAATTTACAACGACACTTCCGTGCTGTCCTGAGGTGGTGCTTTATTTTTGTGCTGCCTTCTTTCTGATACAATGTTGAACCAAGATACTGCCAGTCCAGCTGGGTGTAAATGATCGCATGGCACCATTCAAAACAGAGCAGGGAGTTCTCCCAGGGTCCTAGCCAGTATTGTTCCCTTATCTAACATCACTAAAACAGATCACTGGTCATTTTTCTCATTTGCTGTTTCTTGGACCTTGCTCTATGCAAATTGGCTGTCACATGTGCCTACCATGGGTTATCCTGAGGACATGAGGGTGTGAAAGTTGCTATACAAATAATTCTTATTTGACCTGAGCACCCCTGAGCTCGAGAAAGGAAAATGCTTTATTCCTATTTGCTTTCTGGTGGTCCCTTGTCAAAAAGTACATCTATGGACATTGGGTGAAGATATGATTGTGTTGGCTTGTGCCTCCTGCCAACAGAAACACACATCAGCAAGGCTTACATAAAAATAGTCGCTTAACATAAGGTACCGAGGGCATCCAACATCCTTGGAACTGTATCTTACCTTATATCATCACCTTTCGGAGAGGAAGGGAGTAAATAGGAGAGTAAATCTGACTCAGTATTTGTACAGCAAGTAAAATCTAAAACATTAAAAAAATTAAAATGTTCATTGGTTTGATATCTTTCTCTAATCTATTTTCCAATGTTCAAGAAACATGCTGCTTAAGAAAAAAGACACATTCTAATGTTCTCCAGGCTCCTGATTCCTTTCATTCTGCTTCAAAAATGTATAATAATTCATTTTTAGCATAGAGTAGTTCTCAGCAATCCACTGAAGATCAATTCTGATCTTGAAATTCTAATGCCATAAATGTAATCTTCCATTGAATGTACTGGAAATGAAAATCAGCTGGTTCAATCTTCTTCTTCATAGGCAGTCCCTCGGAGTTGAGGAATGACTTGCTTCCACACTAATATGAGTTCTCAGGTGACTGAAGAGACCAATGCGGGACCAGCAGTCTCTGTCACAGGTGGGGCAGACGGTGGTTGAAGGGACGGGTGGGTGGGGTGCTTGGGTTGTCGTGCGTTCCTTCCGCTGTTTGCGCTTGGCTCCGCATGCTCCCGCCGAAGAGACTCGAGGTGTTCAGCGCCTTCCCGGATGCTTCTTCACTTTGCGTGGACTTGGGCCAAGGATTCCCAGGTGTCAGTGGGGATGTTGCACTTCTTCAAGAAGGCTTTGAGGGTGCCCTTGAAGCATTTCCTCTGTCCATCTGGGACTCATTTGTCGTGACGGAGCTCTGAGTAGAGCGCTTGTTTTGGGAGTCTATTATCGGGCAAGCAGACGATGTGGCCCATCCATCGGAGCTGATTGAATGTGATCAATGCTTCGATGCTGGGGATGTTGGCCTAAGCAAGAACACTGACGTTGGTGCGCCTATCCTGCCAATGGATTTGCAGGATTTTGCGGAGGCAGCATTGGTGGTACTTTGAGGTGCCTGCTGTATATAGTCCATGTCTCTGAAGCAAAAAGGAGGGCGGGTATCACCAGTGCTCTGTAGACCATGATCTTAGTGCTGGGTTTGAGATCCTGGTCTTCAAACACTCTCTTCCTCAGGCAACCGAAGGCTGCATTGGCACACTGAAGGTGGTGTTGGACTTCATCATCGACGCCTGCCCTTGTTAACAGTAGGTTCCCGAGGTATGGAAAATGGTCCACGCTCCAGGGCCTCATCATGGATCTTAATAATCGGGGGGCAGTACTGTATGGTGGGTGCAGGTTGGTAGAGAATCTTTGTCTTACGAATGTTTAATGTAAGGCTCATACTCTTCTATGCTTCGGTGAAGGTGTTGATGATGGTTTGGAGTTCAGCCTCCGAGTGTGCGTGGAAAAAAGCGTCATCTCCATACTGTAATTCAATGACAGAGGATGTGATGACTTTGGATCTGGACTGGAGACGACAGAGGTTGAACAATTTTCCGTTTGTTCTATAGATTAGCTCCACTCCAGCGGGAAGCTTATTGAGGGTGAGATAGAGCACTGCAGCAAGGAAGATTGAGAAGAGCGTTGGTGCGATGACGCAACCTTGGTTGAGATTAGCACCACTCCAGCGGGGAGCTTATTAAGGATGAGATGGAGCATTGCAGCAAGAAAAATCGAGAAGAGCGTTGGTGCAATGACACAGCCTTGGTTGACCCCCGTCCGCACGTGTATTGTGGTGGATCCATTGGTCAAGATCACGTCCTGCATGTCATCATGAAGCAGGCGGAAGATGGTGACAAACTTTTGCGGGCAGCTGAATTTGAGCAGGCCACTCCATAATCCCTCACGGTTGACAATGTTGAAGGCCTTTGTGAGGTCAAAGAAGGCCATGTACAGAGGTTGGTGCTGCTCCTGCATTTTTCTTGAATTCGACGTGCAGTGAAGATCATGTCCATTGTGCCCCTTAGTGCGCGGAATCCACATTGCGACTCTGGGAGGAGCTCTTCAGCTACTGGGAGAAGGCAATTGAGGAGAATTCTTGTGATGACTTTCCCTGTGGCAGGCAGCAGGGAAACTCCTCTGTAAATACCGCAATCGGACGTGTTGCCTTTCTTGAAGATGGTCACGATTACAGCATCTCTGAGATCCCCTGGCATGCTCTCCTCCTTCCAAATAAGAGAAATTAGTTCATGGATTTGCAGCAATGGTACTTCTCCACTTTAGTGCTTCGGCGGAGATTCCATCTGCTCCTGAGACCTTGTTGTTCTTCAGTTGTCTGATGGCCTTTTCAACCTTATGCTGGGCTGGGGTTGTGCTGAGGTGGTAGCGGGTAGCATTCTGCAGGATGAAGTCGAGAACACTCATGTCGAAGACAGAGTCTCGGTTCAGGAGATCTTCGCAGTGCTCCTTCCAGCGGGCACTGACTGCCTGCACTCTGTCCTTGATGAGTACCTCTCCATTCTTGGCCCTCGGTGGGGTAGGACCTTGGTGCTTCGGCTGTAAGTGGTCTTGACTGCGCTAAAGAATCCACACATGTCGTGGTTGTCAGCTAGTTGCTTTTTCCACCCACCATCTGTAGTTTAGGTCGCGAGTTTTATGTTGGACATGGCCTTCAAACGTCTATAGAGCTGCTTTCTTGCTCTCGAGTTGTGTTACTGTTTCCAGTTCAAGATTGCCTTGCGTTTGCGGCTTATTATCTCCTGGATTTCCTGGTTGTTCTCGTCGAACCAGTCTTGATGTTTCCTGGTGGAGTGACCAAGTGCCATGAGGCCTTGTACTTGTCTCTCTGACGAAACAAGGTGTTGGTTATGACAAGACCATGTTCTAAGCATTTCGTCAGCAGGAGGGTACCATTGGAGTTGGTTTTCCCTACCCCCTCTCTACCGATCACACCTCCCCAGAGGTCTGTGTCCTTTCCAACTCTGGCATTTAAGTCACCAAGGAGGATTTCCTTGCAGGATAAGCTAACTCCTCATGACCCTTTGGCTCACCCTAGCCTGGAACCAGTGTGCTAAGGTCATCAGCTTTGAGAAATCCCTGTCCCGAGTCCCAACAGGCGACAAGCAGGTTCAATAGCAAACAGTTTACTACCCAAACAGTGAAGGTGAAAATGATCCCCATTACGTCATTAGTCTTCAGAGTGCTACAGACTTAATAGGAATAATTCTAGTCTTAAGAGCTCTGATTAAAGACAGGACATGATTATAATTTGTTTTATTTAGAAAAATAATTTTGTATTTTATCTGATGCTCCAGTGTTTGTTTTTTTGGAAACATAGCAATGGAAATATGCAGCTCCAGTCCAAATTGCCACTTACTGTGTCCTTCCTGAGCACAACTAAATTAATTTGATTTGTTTTTCACTGTTTCAGACGGGGCGAAAACTAGAAGCGGAGCAAACCTATAAATATGCAATAAAGGTTAGTTTTAAGTCTGACCTTGTTTTCTTTTACCATCTACACTAACAGCTTATTGTAGAGATCCAACAGATAGTAACTAGGGGCTCAAATTTGGCCCACCCTTTTATCGGTACACTTACCGAGATGCGCCGCTTTTCTCTGTTGATAAGTGCGCCGAAAAAATCGCTCCCCACTTTGGCCGCTGTCCGGCCTCTCCTCGGTCGTTGCGCAGCGTGGCCAGTCGAGTCAGCGGCAGAGCCAGCGTCCTGACTGAAAACAGCCAGGACATCTGCACATGCGCAGTGGAGTGGCCACGCATGCGCAGTAGCTTCTTGCCCCCAGCCTCTCTGTGTGTGTGCTGCAGCCGCTGTGTGTGTGGGATCTGATGCCCGCCCCTAGCCCTGGCCGAGTGGCCTCCTGGTGTGATCGACCTCAGGTTTGAAATTTTATGCACTGTAGCTATTTTTGAACTTTCTTAATGGCTTGTCATTTTCCTGGACTTTTGGATATTTTGAAAAAATTATGTAAATATGTTTTGTCTCTTGTGAATAGTGGTGACCATTTGTCAAGCCTATTCACCTGGTGCTATTGTGAAAGAAGAACATAAGCGACGGAGGAACACTGAGCGAATATCTTATTTATTGAAGTAGACTTTATTACGATAATATGGGCTCAATTTTGGCCCAGTATAATCATTGCAAACAAATAGTTGTTTAAATTAGCGATTAGGACAATGTAATTCAACTATCTTTTACTTCTTTTATTTTTGTAGTTTAAGCTTCCATGAATGCTTCTGTTGTATAGTAAATTAACTTTGCGAAGTTTGTCATATGATGTCCTGTATAGCTGTTTGATCCTATTCATATTCTTTGGTCAAGTCATTAAGTTCTGCTGGCCTCCGATGTACTTACCTGCGCTGATTTCTTAACTCTCCGCAAGGGTTTTCTGAAGTATCCACATATGCTGACCGAAGTAGATTTGGAGTAACTATGGTGGAATAGGCCAAAGTGGCCTAAATGGCCAAAAAAACTAAACTAAAAAAATCCTAACTAACTCACTTACACTGGCGCAAATTGAATGTGCAAAGCGGGGATTTTTAAGATACTCCAGAAAAATCAAGTTGCTCCAAAAAAAACGGAGCAACACCTGGCCAAAATTGAGCCCAAAGAAACAGGAGTAGGCCATTCAGCCCCTTGAGTCTATTCCACCATTCAGTGAGATAATGGCTAATTTGTATCCTAACTCCATCCATCCACCTTGGCTCCATATCTCTGGCAAAAATCAATCGATCTCAGATTTATAATTATTAATTAGCTAGCATCTACTGCTTTTTGTGGGAGAGTGCCACACTCCTACCACCCTTTGCGAGAAGAAGTGTTTCCCAACTTCTCTCCTGAATGATCTAGCTCTGATTTTAAGGCTATGCCCCCTTGTCCTAGACTTCCCGCCAGCGGAAAAAGTTTCTATCTATCCTATCAATCCCTTTCAAAATCCTAAAAACCTCAAAAAAATCACCCTTAAGCCTTCTATATTCCAGGGAATACAAGCCTAGCTTATGTAATTTCTCCTGATAATTTAACCCTTGGAGCCCTGGTGAATCTGCACTGCACTCCTTCCAAAGCCAATATATCCTTTCTAAGGTGCGATGCCCAGAACGGTACACAGTGCTCCATATGTGGTCTAACCAGGGTAAAGTCCTCAGGTTCGAACAACATTTTCAGTTTACAACCTTGTCGTGGAATGGTGTTTAGGGATTTTACATATTCAGTGTTAATTTCAATAAAGAGAAACGTAATTGTGACTGCATGTCGTTGATAATATAACCCAAATAAAGTGCTTTCAGTATATAGTCATTTGTAGCTGTGATGTAAATCTAGCTTACAGAAAATGCTGGAAATACTCAGCAGGCCAGACAGCATCTAGCTTGAATGACTTATTTTAAAGACCAGAGTCACAGTGAGTTGGTTTCCAATCATACTGAGCCTTAGATTTGTATGACAAATTTTCTGCCCACAACTTCCTTTTCTGAGCATTTGTAGAGTCATCAAATTTGTAGGCAAAGCACATTTCCCAAGAGGAAAAAATTGACTCCATTCAGCCTCTTCTTGTTCAAAGCATTTTCAGAGGCCCAATGTTACTTAGTTGCTAATCCCCACACCATTCTGTGCCAAGGAACGTTTGAAAAAAACTGTGTGTGTGTGTGTGTGTGTGTGTGTGTATTGGGGGGAGGTGGGGGGTTGGCACGAGCAGTGGGAAGGCTATTTTCTGAAGAATTTCCGAGTTACAACACAGAAATACTTTCTGTATACTCAGTATTTAACCAGATTTTAGAATGGCAGATTTCTGAAGCAATAAAATATACATTTTTGATATGAAAGATTTTGGTTAAGGATCAAACGATGAAAACTTTCCCAAGGTGCCATTAGAAATAGTGGCACTCTCATTCTGTCCCTGACTTGGAATTTAATAATCAGTTATAGTTGCTCAGGCTGTTTTAAGATATTACTGTTAAAAGTAGTGCTTCTATCTCCAAATGGGGTAGCATTAGAGGAATTAAAGAGACGAAACTGACTGACACAGCAACACATAACATGTAAATATCCAGTTTAATGAGAAACATAGTTTTATGATTATCGCACAAGAACTGAGGAATAAGTGTAAATCAATGCATGAGATTCAGGCAGACAGTGGTAGACTGTCAATGGGAGTAAAATATTAGTAGTAATACTAATTTGTAATATGTTTTGTTTTATATAGTTAAGCCTTGAAAATAAACTGCTTCTTGATGAGATTCATCAGCTACAGAAAACACTTGGCTTTGGAAACCCTGCACTCTGAGTCCATTGCAATCCAATCTAATATTGGTTCTGTGCTTTAGTACAATTAAACAGTCTACAATTTCTTTTTAGTTCTGATTAGTTTTATTATACTGCTTTAAAAGGTGTGATTTTAGCTACTTTAAAGCCTGGCTTACATTCAGATACTAAAGTGTGCCCCAAGTTGCCAATGATTCCATGATGTTACAAAAACTGAATAAAATGGATTTTGAAAACTTTGTCTGTTTTCTGGTGTTTGTGATGGTCTTGTAGATCCCCGTTATCTTTTCCGCTTCCTTTTGCTATATCTATTCATTGGCACTTATATCTTGCTACTTGACATCATTTTGCATATGTTTCTATGTAATAGCAATGCACCATAGTGATACATTAAGGGGCCAGCTCTTCTTCCTTCAGTGACATTTTATAAATATAATTTTACCATTGACAAAATGACATTTTGTTACCTGTGACATACTCATTTATTCTTTACACATTTTGAAAATGGTAGCATAATGTCCACTGCAGTGCATTGAAGCACCAATATTTGACACCATGGAATTGTGGGAGGTGGGTTCCTGCCTGTAATGCCAAAACTACAGTTACTAATCTCAACTACATAGAGCCTGATACTTCTAAGAGAGGAGAAAAATTCAGACAGTGTGTCAGCTCAGGCTTCCTTTTGAATAATTCCTTCCAGTTGAATAAAATACAGTTTCATGAGCCAGGCTTCATCTCAATTTTGAGATTCTCATCCTCGTGTTCAAACTCCTCCCTATTTCTGTAACATCCAGCAGCCCTACAATTCTCTGAGCACTATTTGTTCCTCGGGTCACGTGTGCATCCCCCTATTGTGTTCCTAACACAGATGAGACTGCACACAGGGAGGTTAAAGTAACGGTGACCTCAGTCTTTATTAAGACACTCCAGAGTCGGGAACAGGCCTTAGAGGCTGGCTTATATACAGTGCTCCCATGGAATGCTGGGATCTCTTGGGACTTCAGGGGATGCACTCCCTGGTGGCGGAACATGGGAGTGCATGCTTTACTGATACACAATATCACCCCCCGCTAAAGTCAAAGTGAAAACTATTTACAAGGTGAGGTGGCCGGGAGCCTTTCTTTCCCTGGTGGACTGCCTCGGTACAAATGTCTGTTCTGGTATGTTGGCTGTGCCCACGCTGGGCTGGCGTGTTGTTGGCCCTGCAGAGCTGCTGGGTGAGCCTGGCCTTGCTGGGCTGTTGAGCGTGATGGGTTCGATTTCCTGGTCCGGGTGGTGTCGTTGATCCTTTGGGTGTGTGTTGTGGGCTCGAAAAAGGTGGTGTCTGCTGTGGGTTGTTCAGGGCAGTCTGTGAACCGCAGCCTCGTTTGGTCCAGGTGCTTTCTGCAAATTTGTCCATTGTCTAGTTTGACTACAAACACCCAACTCCCTTCTTTAGCTATCACCGTGCCTGCGATCCACTTGGGACCATGTCCATAGTTTAGCACATACACAGGGTCATTCAGATCAATTTCCCATAACACAGTGGCGCGACCATTGTTTACATTTTGTTGCTGCCGCCTGCTCTCTAACTGATCGTGAACCAGCGAGAGTCTGGTTTTAAGTGTACTTTTCATTAGTAGCTCAACCGGAGGCACCCCTGTGAGCGAGTGGGGTCTCGTGCGGTAGCTGAGCAGTACTCGGGACAGGCGGGTTTGGAGTGAGCCTCTTGTGACTTGTTTAAGGCTCTGTTTGATTGTTTGTACTGCCCGCTCTGCCTGCCCATTGAAGGCTGGTTTAAACGGGGCCGAGGTGACATGTTTGATCCCATTGCGGGTCATGAATTCTTTAAATTCGGCACTGGTGAAACATGGCCCGTTGTCACTGACCAGTATGTCAGGCAGGCCGTGGGTGGCAAACATGGCCCCTCAGGCTTTCAGTGGTGGCAGTGGCGGTGCATCCCGACATTATTTCACGTTCAATCCATTTTGAAAAAGCATCCACCACCACCAGGAACATTTTACCGAGAAACGGGCCCGCATAGTCGACATGGATCCTTGACCATGGTCTGAAGAGCCAGGACCACAAACTTAGTGGTGACTCTCTGGGCGCGTTGCTCAACTGAGCACACACGCTGCATTGCCGTACACAGGACTCTAAGTCAGAGTCGATACCGGGCCACCACACATAGGATCTGGCTATCGCTTTCATCATTACTAAACCCGGGTGTGTGCTGTGGAGATCCGAGATGAACGTCTCCCTGCCCTTTTTGGGTAGCACTACGCGGTTACCCCACAACAGGCAGTCTGCCTGAATTGACAGCTCGTCCTTTCGCCGCTTGAACAGCTTGATTAGCTCTTGCATTTCAACGGGGATGCTGGCCCAGCTCCCATGCAGTACACAGTTTTTTACGAGGAACAGCAGAGGATCTTAGCTGGTCCAAGTCCTAATTTGGCAGGCCATGACAGGTGATTTATCATTTTCAAACGCTTCTATGACCATCAACAAGTCTGCGCGCTCCGCCACCATCAACAAGTTTGCATGCTGCGCCATTTCCACCCCCGTGGTGGGCAATGGTAGCCGACTGAGAGCATCCGCACAGTTCTCGATGCCTGGCCTGTGGCGGATGGTATAGTTAGTTATACACTGATAGCGCGAGTGCCCATCTTTGTAGGCGGGCTGAGGCGTTAGTATTTATCCCCTTGTTTTCAGCGAACAGGGATATGAGGGGCTTGTGATTGGTTTCCAGCTCAAATTTGAGGCCAAATAGGTACTGATGCATTTTCTTTATCCCGAACACACACGCTAATGCCTCTTTCTCAATCATGCTGTCGGCCCTCTCGGCCTTAGACAAGCTCCTGGAAGCATAGGCGACAGGTTGCAACTTCCCCTCAACGTTAGCTTGTTGTAATACACACCCGACTCCGTACGACGACGCATCACATGCTAGCACAAGTCTTTTACACGGGTTATACAATACAAGCAGCTTGTTGGAGCATAAAATGTTTCTGGCTTTCTCAAAAGCAATTACTTGGTTTTTTCTCCATACCCAATTCTCACCTTTACGCAATAACACATGTAGGGGCTCCAAGAGGGTGCTTAACCCCGGTAAGAAGTTACCAAAATAGTTGAGGAGTCCCAGGAACGACTGCAGCTCCGTGACGTTCTGTGGCCTGGGTGCGTTCCTGATAGCCTTTGTCTTGGCGTCTGTAGACCGAATGCCGTCCGCCACAATCTTTCTCCCCAAAAACTCCACTTCTGTTGCTATGAAGACGCATTTCAACCTCTTCAGCCGCAGCCCTATGCGATCCAGTCGCTGGAGGACCTCCTCCAGGTTTTGTAGGTGCTCGACGGTGTCCCGACCCGTGACCAATATGGCTTCCTGAAAAACCACCGTGCGTGGTACCGACTTGAGTAGGCTCTCCATGTTTCTCTGGAAGATCGCTGCAGCCGACCGAATTCCAAATGGGCATCTGTTGTAGATGAACAGTCCCTTGTGCGTGTTGATGCAGATGAGGCCCTTCGAAGACTCCTCCAGCTCCTGCGTCATGTAGGCCAAAGTCAGGTTGAGCTTGATGAACGTCTTGCCTCCTGCCAGCGTCGCAAATAGGTCATCTGCCTTAGGTAGCGGGTATTGGTCCTGTAGCGAGAAACAATTAATAGTTACTTTATAATCGTCGCAAATCCTGACTGCCATCACTTTTGAGTAGTGGAACAATCAGGCTGCCCCACTCGCTGAATTCCACTGGGGAAATGATGCCCTCATGTTGCAGCTTGTCCAGCTCGATTTCCACACTCTCCCTCATCATGTGAGGTACCGCTCACGCCTTGTGGTGAATGGGTCGTCCCTCTGGGACCAAGTGGATCCGCACCTTCGCCCCAGAAAAATTTTTAATGCCTGGCTTAAAAAGGGAAGGAAATTTGTTAAGAATCTGGGTACATGAGGCCTCATCGACATGTGATAACACTCGGATGTCATCCCAGTTCCAGCGGATTTTGCCCAGCCAGCTCCTTCCAAGCAGTGTGGGACCATCGCCCGGGACAATCCAGAGTGGCAGTTCGTGCACTGTGCCCTCGTAGGTGACCTTGACCATGGCGCTGCCCAGGACAGTGATGAGCTCTTTGGTGTACATTCTCAGTTTCGTATGGATGGGGCTCAGGGCTGGTCTGAGTGCCTTGTTGTACCACAGTCCCGCAAACATCTTTTTACTCATGATGGATTGGCTAGCGCCAGTGTCCAGTTCTATGGCTACGGGTAAGCCATTCAATTTTACATTTAGCATTATAGGTGGACATTTTGTTGAAAATGTGTGCACCCCGTGTGCTTCAGCATCTGCCTCCTCTCTCTGAGGCTCGAAATTGCTTTGATCCATCATGATCCGATGTTCCTCTGCCACGTGGTGGTTAGCAGGTTTTGCAAAGCTTGCAGCTCGTCTGTAAGCGGCATGAATAGGCTGAATGGAAGCCCCCACAACGCCAACAAGGTGTGAATTGCCTTGCATTCATCCTTTGTTGCAGATTCTGAGTCATCTGGGTCACCTGAGGCCTGCTGGCAGTTGCGGACTCGTGGTTTCTGCCCTATACATTTCTGCTCGCAAACACAGTTCCAGTTAATTTATGAACATTGCTAGCAATTGTGTGCTGAGAGATTTGTTTGGTGTTATCACTGGTAGACATAAACGCCTGTGCTATCGCAATGGCCTTACTGAGGGTCGGTGTCTCTACAGTAAAAAGTTTTCGTAGGATAGTCTTGTGGCCAATGCCCAGGACAAAAAAGTCTCTGAGCATCTGCTCCAGGTAGCCATCAAACTCACATTGTTCTGCAAGTCGCCTTAGCTCGGCGACGGAGCTCGCCACTTCCTGACCCTCAGATTGCTGGCACGTGTAGAACCGATACCTTGTCATCAGCAATCTCTCCCTCGGGTTAAGATGCTCCTGAACCAGTTTACACAGTTCCTCATACGACTTATCCGTGGGTTTCACTGGAGCCAGTAGATTCTTCATGAGGCTGTAGGTCGGTGCCCCGCAGACCATGAGGAGGACCGCTCTCCTTTTTGCAGTGCTTCCTTCTCTGTTCAGCTCGTTGGCTACAAAGTACTGGTCTAGCCGTTCAACATAGGCTTCCCAGTCCTCACCCTCCGAGAACTTCTCCAGGATGCCCATAATTTGTTGCATCTTTGTGTTGGATTCGTATACTCGTCGCCAGTTATTGTGTTCCTAACACAGATGAGACTGCACACAGGGAGGTTAATGTAATGGTGACCTCAGTCTTTATTAAGACACTGCAGAGTCGGGAACAGGCCTTAGGGGCCGACTTATATACAGTACTCCCAAGGGATGATGGGATCCCTTGGGACTTCAGGAGATGCACTCCCTGGTGGCGGAACATGGGAGTGCATGCTTTACAGATACACAACACCCCCATTTACTTCACACCATCATTGGCAGCAGTGCTTCAACCACCTAGGCCCTAAGTTCTGGAATTACCTCCCTAAACCTCTCTGCCTGTTCACCTCTCTTCCTTTAAGATGCTTCTTAAAATCTACCTCTTTGACCAAGTGTTTAGTCACCTGTCCTAATGTCACCTTCTTTGGCTCGGTGTCAGTTAATGTCTTATTATGTTCCTGTGAAGCACCTTGGGACATTTTACTTTGTAAAAGATGCTATATAGATGCAAGTTGTTATTTGCTGATCTTCATTTGAACCCTATGATGTGGTGTCTGGTAAAGAGCTACTATTCAGTGGTTGATAAGAAGCATACGTAGCAGTATAAATAATGGATAACAATGAGTACCACATGTCATTACTGTAATATTAACATGTTAATGGAGATAAAATAATGAATGTGTGGTAATAGTAGCATGACAGTGGATAATATTTTGTAATAATATATGGTAATGAAAACATAATGATAACAAGATAAAGGTAATAGCCCCAGTAATGGGAAGAAAAGTAATAGGCAGAATACAGGTTATTGCCTAACATGTGATAATAAGAAGCAAGTAGTTGAGCGACCTTTAGATGCTGAGAGGCTGTTTCCCCTGGTTGAAGGGTCGAGAACTAGGGGTCATATTCTCAGGATTATAAATTGGCCATTTAGGATTGAGATGAGGAGAAATTTCTTCATTAGAGAGTTGTGAATCTTAATTCTTTATCCCAGACAGCTGTGGATGAACAGTTGATGAGTATATTCAAGACTGAGATTTTGGCCACTAAAGGAATCAACGACAACTTGTCTTTATATAGTGCCTTTAATGTAGTGAAATGTTCCAAGGCGCTTCACAGGATTATTATGAGATTAAAAATTTGACACCGAGCCACATAAGTAGAAATTAGTGCAGTCGGAGGAAAGAGAGGCGGAGATGTTTAGGCAGAGAGTGCCAGAGGTTGGGGCTTAAGCAACAGAAGGCGATGCTCAAGAGGGCAGAATTAGTGGAGCGCAGACATCTCGGTGGCGGGGTGGGGGAGGCGGGTGGTGGCTGGAGGTGATGCGGGGAGGGCGAGCCCTTGGAGGGATTTGAAAATAAGGATGAGAATTTTGAAATCCGCTGCTTGACTGGAAGCCATTGTAGGCCAGTGAGCACAGGGGTTGTTATGTCTGTAATGTACTTATGAATGACTCCACGAGTCAATGTGTTGTACTCAAACTGTGGTGACATTAGTCCTTTATTCGTAACTCCAGAGTGAGGCACAAGCATGATGGGCAGCCTTTTATACTGGGCCTTGCACACCTATGCAGGTGACCCTCAGGTCTCCCACCGCAGTGCCCTCTGGTGGACAGCCTCTGCCACAGGGGCAGGAAACCCCTGTCTCCACCAGTTGCACCCTCTAGTGGTGCCAGCATAGTATATACACAATGTAACCCTTATTGATAGTACATCAGGTAACATGTCTCCATCTTATACAACTATACATTGAACACACAGAGAGTATATCTACAGTCTGCATATATAACATCACTCTCTCGCAAGTCTTTTGTGCTGATTACCTTTGCACTATGTGCTCTGGCTTGGCTCCCCCCAGACTTAAGTGCCAATAGCCCTTGCACCTTGGCTGTGTTTTGGCTTGGCTCTCTCTCTGTTAACCCCCAAGTCCTTTTGCCACAACGTTGGGTAGTGGTTACCAGTTTGGATGGTCTGAAGATGCAGTGGAGGTTCCAGTGGGTTTTGGGTGTGATCCATGGATGCATACATCCATTTACCGCCCCCCCCTCCCACCCACAGCGAGATCATGCAGCTGGCCCGTTACATTAACATACAGGATGAGACACAGTGCAAGTACAAAGAAAGGAAGAAAGAAAACAATTTGTATTGTGACACCTTGGTTCAGTGACTTACATTCGTTACGTTTTACGATCGTGCGCCAGATTGCATTCATGGTTCAGTCATGGTCAGTACTGAGGTAGCAGTACAGGTATGCGAGGACGCTGGTTCTAGAGCAACTGGACGGGGTCCTAGTCGTCTGATGGTGGCGCTGCACCCACTGCTAGCGGGATGGGCTTGGTTCGCTCACCTTGCCAGGACTCAGGGCCTTTGCTGTTGCCTAGTGTTGGGCCGAGCCACAGATGTGTGTGGCCTCCTTGTCCTCCTTTGAAGGCTGCAGAACCTTCTGCCTGCTCTCTTAACAGTGTTGGGAACCTGGCTGTTCCAGGTCCTGTTTGGGGAACTCGTTGATTCGGACCTTTCGCTCCGGACATGGCCGAGGTAGCGACTGGGTCTGGGGGCTGCACCGCCTCCACCCGGGTGGTGGGCAATGGCGGCCTACTGCGTGTATTGGCACCGTTTTTGTTTTCAGGTCCGTGGCAAATAGTGCCATCGGTTGCCTGCAGCGTGGGATAGACCTGGGACAGGATACCGGGATCAGTGCCTTCACCCTCCTGAGATCGCTGGCCTATAACTTGTGGGGACACCTGGGGCAGAGCATCAGGATCAGCGCCTTTATCCTCCCGAATTCGCTCGCTTGCTACTTTTGGGGACACTCTATTCCCGACATCTCGCAACAATATTTTGTTCTTTACATCAGGAATAGCACTGACATCTCGCAACAACATTTTGTTCACAATCTTAATCAGTTCGTTACATTGATTGCCATGCCTCTTTAAGTTCAGTTGGTTGCAGGTCTCCTTTAAGAGAACCCTGCTGGCTTTACCCCAATCAAATCCTTTGTTAGACACCACGTGTTGGTCCCTCAGCGTTGCACCTCGTGGTATTGCCATGGCCATCTTTTTTTTCAGCCACGCTGCACCTTGCTGCAGCAGGGATGCCATCTTGCCTCTGTCCTCGAGGTCGACTGCCTTGACCCTTCTCTCCCGCGATTCTGCCACGAAAGCTGGAAGAGTGCCTGTGAATTCGATCTTCCTTCCTCGGAGTCCTGCCACTGGGCCAGAAAGGTACTTTTAAGTCGTTCCGGTTGGATCATTGCCACGCAGTCGTGATGGATGGTCTGTGCCTCAGATGCTGCGCTGGTCTGTTCTCTGGTGCCTGGCCCAAGCGAAGGTGAGATTTTGCTCTGCCTCTGAGCATGGGGGACATCGATTGCTGGAGTGAAGAGGTCTTCCCATTTCCACTGGATCTTCCCCATCCACCTTCTTCCGAGTAGCATTGGACCATCACCTGCAACAATCCACAGAGATAACTTGTGCACCAAGCCATTATGGATTACACTTACATCCGCACTACCAAGGACTGGGATCAGCTCCTTGGTGTAGGTGCGCAACTTTTCCTGTACTGGAACTAGCTCAGCTCGTTTTTCGTTCCATAGCCTCTCAAAGGCATCCTGGCTCATCACTGACTGGCTCGCTCCCGTGTCCACTTCCATGAAGACTGGAACGCTGTTTATCTTGACTTCCATCTTCACTGGAGGACAATCGGTGGTGCAGGTATACACTCCCATACACTTCTTCTTGGGGCTGAGCTGCTTCTCTGGCCAAATCATCATACACCCTGCTGGATTCAAAGTCATCTACCGACGACTCTGCTCGACGGTGAGTCGTATTTCTTTTACACATATGCTGGAGGTGGCCCTTCGTGTTACAGGCTTTGCATACATACTCAGCAAACTGACACTGGTGAGCCCTATGGTTTCCTCCACGATGCCAGCATGGTGCTACTCGATTAGCACCCCTCGGCGGACTCTGAGTTCTAGAACCCTGAGGTCTGTGCTCTCTGCCCTGGGCACAGCCACGTTCTACAGTCTTGCCTGTGAAAGGCACCATTCTGTGTACACTTGCCGGATTTGAGTCCACAGGATGAATAATTTGCTTGGTGCTGCAGGTCGAGATCATGAATGCCTGACTGATGCTGATGGCCTTCTGCAGGTTGACTGTGGTGTCGGCAGATAATAGCTTGTGAAGGAGGCCCTCGTGGCCAATTCCTATAACGAAGATGTCTCGCAATGCTTTATTGAGGTGCATGCCAAAATCACACGGTGCCGCAAGTCTCCTGAGGGCGGCAGCATATTTTGCAATCTCCTGGCCCTCAGGCCTGCGGTGAGTGTTGAATCTGTGCCTGGCCGTGAGGATGCTCTGTTTTGGTTTTAGTTGGTCGCGAATTAGTTCAGTCAGCTCATAGTATGTCTTCGTGGGTGCCAGCAAATCCCTGACTCGGCTTAGACCTCGGGCCCACAACTGGTCAGCAGTATAACCTTGCGCTTCTCTGCCGATGCATCCGTCTCCCCTGCCAGGTCGTTTGCTACGAAATATAGCTCGAGCCTTTCCGTGAAGGCATCCCAATCATCACCCTCTGTGAAGTCTTTTAGTGTGCCAAAGGTAGCCATAATCATGTGAAAGTCCATATTCTCATCGCCAGTTGTTATGCCTGTAATGTACTTATGAATGACTCCACGAGGCAATGTGTTGTACTCAAACTGTAGTGACCTTGGTCCTTTATTCGTAACTCCAGAGTGAGACACAAGCATGGTGGGCAGCCTTTTATACTGGGCCCTGCACACCTACGCAGGTGACCCTCAGGTCTCCCATCGGAGTGCCCTCGGGTGGACAGCCTCTGCCACAGGGGCAGGAAACCCCAGTCTCCACCAGTTGCACCCTCTGGTGGTGCCAGCATAGTATATACACAATGTAAACCTTATTGACAGTACATCAGGTAACATGTCTCCATATTATGCAACTATACAGTGACTACACAGAGATTATATCTATAGACTGCATATATAACAGGGGTGATGAGTGAGTGGCACTTGGTGCAAGTTAGGACACGGGCAGCCGAGTTTTGGATCACCTCTCGTTTCTGTAGGGTAGAATGTGGGAGACCAGCCAGCAGTGTGTTGGAATAGTCAAATCTAGAGGTAACAAAGGCATAGATGAGGGCTTCAGCAGCAGATGAGCTGAGGCCAACATAGAAACATAGAAAATAGGTGCAGGAGTAGGCCATTCGGCCCTTCGAGCCTGCACCACCATTCGATAAGATCATGGCTGATCATTCCCTCAGTACCCCTTTCCTGCATTTCTCTCCATACCCCTTGATCCCCTAAGATGTAAGGGCCATATCGAACTCCCATCTTGAATATATCCAATGAACTGGCATCAACAACTCTCTGCGGCAGGGAATTCCACAGGTTAACAACTCTCTGAGTGAAGAGGTTTATCCTTATCTCAGTCCTAAATGGCCTACCCCTTATCCTAAGACTGTGTCCCCTGGTTCTGGACTTCCCCAACATCGGGAACAATCTACCCACATCTAACCTGTCCCGTCCCGTCAGAATCTTGTATGTTTCTATGAGATCCTCTCTCATTCTTCTAAACTCCAATGTATAAAGGTCCAGTTGATCCAGCCTCTCCTCCTATGACAGTCCAGCCATCCCGGGAATCAGTCTGGTGAACGTTCGCTGCACTCCCTCAATAGCAAGAACGTCCTTCCTCAGATTAGGAGACCAAAACTGAACACAATATTCCAGGTGAGGCCTCACCAAGGCCCTGTACAATTGCAGTAAGACCTCCCTGCTCCTATACTCAAATCCCCTAGCTATGAAGGCCAACATACCATTTGATTTCTTTACCGCCTGCTGTACCTGTGTGCCAACTTTCAATAACTGATGAACCATGACACCTCCCCTTTTCCTAATCTGCCACCATTCAGATAATATTCTGTCTTTGCGTTTTTGCCCCCAAAGTGGATAGCCTCACATTTATCCACATATACTGCATCTGCCATGCATTTGCCCACTCACCTAACCTGTCTAAGTTACCCTGCAGCCTCTGAGCATCCTCCTCACAGCTCACACCGCCACCCAGTTTAGTGTCATCTGCAAACCTGGAGATATTACACTCAAGGGCGGAGCCGAGCGATGTTACAGAGGTGGAAATAGGCGATCTTCGTTGTGCTGCAGATATGTGATCGAAAGCTCATTTCAGGTTCAAACATAGCTCCAAGGTTGCGAACAGTATGGTTCAGCATCAGTCAGAATTTGGGGAGAGGGATGGAGTTAGTGGCTAGGGAACGGAGTTTGTGGAGGGGACCAAAGACAATGGCTTCGGTCTTCCCAATGTTTAATTGGAGAAAGTTCCTGCTCATCCAGAACTGGATGTCGGACAAACAGTCTTACAACTTAGGAACAGTGGAGCGGTCGAGAGAAGTGGTAGTGAGGTAGAGCTGGGTGTCATTAGCGTACGTGTGGAAACTGACACTGTGTTTTCAGATGATGTCGCCAAGGGGCAACATGTAGATGAGAAAGGAGGGGCCCCAAGGATAGACCCTTGGGGGACACTAGAGCTAACGAGGCAGGAGTGGGAAGAGAAGCTGTTGCAGGTGATTCTCTGGTTATGATTAGATAGATAAGAATGAAACCCATCATCATCATAGGCAGTCCCTTGGAATCGAGGAAGACTTGCTTCCACTCTTAACATGAGTTCTTTGGTGGCTGTATAGTCCAATACGAGAACCAAAGTCACAGGTGGGACAGACAGTCGTTGAGGGAAGGGGTGGGTGGGACTGGTTTGCCACACGCTCTTTCCGCTGCCTGCACTTGATTTTTGCATACTCAAATGGAACCAGACAAGTGTAGTCCCACCCAGCTTGATGACGGTGGAGAGGCGTTGGAGAAGGATAGAGTGGTCAACCATATCAAAGGCTGCAGACGTCAAGAAGGACAAGGAGAGATAGTTTGTCACAGTCACAAAGGATGTCATTTGTTACTTTGATGAGACCAGTTTCGGTACTGTGGCAGGCGCGGAAACCGGATTGGGAGGATTGAAACATAGAATTGCGGGAAAGATGAGCATGGATTTGGCAGGCGACAACACGTTCAAGGACTTTGGAGAGGAAATGAAGATTGGAGATGGGGTAGTAGATTTGAGGAAGAGAGTGACCGTACCGGAGGAGAGAGAACTTTTAACAATGTCAGCTAACATGGGAGCCAGAAAAGGAAGTTGGGTGGTCAGCAGTTTGGTGGGAATAGGGTCAAGGGAGCAGGAAGTGGATCTCATGGACAGGATGAGCTCGGAAAGGTCATGAGGGGAGATTGGAGAGAAACTGGAGAAAGATGTGAGGTCAGGGCTAGGACGGGGGTGTCCTTAGATGTTTGGCCCGGTGGGCTAGGGGTAGGAAGGGAAGGGGCAGAGGTGGCCTGGCTATGAATGGATTGGGGTGTTTACATGGAGGGAGAGATTAAGGGAGTGTCATATCCTCGGAGAGCACACAACCTGTAAGATGGCTGCAGATTCTGGAATCTTCTGACCTGCTCTTTATTAAACAGCACTGGCTGCAGTACACAGGCATCCACAGTGTGGAGCTACAGACTTTACACTTCTCCCTCCTTAATGAAGAAGTTATTATCACAATCATCATACATAACTTACATGGTTATATATAACAAAGGATATGGACTTATTTTGCCATATTTACAAATCAAGCTTAACCACTTGTTTTCTGTTTCGAAGAGGACACCTTCGCTCTCGAACAGAACCTTCCAAACATGGTGTCAAATTTAAACTCATTCGAGGCTGATCCTGAGGGAAGATTTCCTCCAAGGGATGCCCTTGATTTCCATTTGAACTCTCTCGAACTTCAGACTGTTTGTTTTCCTGACTCAGACTCAGACTTAAATTCTGACTTTCTCTTGGATTTGTTTCCAGTACATTGGATGTAGGATATGCTACTGGTGTATCAAAACTATCTGATGAGTCAGAAATAATTGAATCACTCCCACTCTCAACTACTTCCATGTCTGTGGATAAAATATGATCAATGTGAACAGAGCTAACCTGTCCATTATCAAACATCTTGACCAAGTATGTGCAAGGACCACATATCTTCACCACTTTTCCTGGTAACCACTTTACCCATTTATGGTGATGGTTCTTCACTCTCACCTTCTGATTTAATTTCACAATTCTCTCTTTTACTCTACCTCTATCATGATTCTCTTTGTGTCTTAATTGTGTCTCTTCTACGGATTGTGCCAAGTTTGGTTTTAACAACGAGAATATGGTTCGTGGCTGTCGTTTGAGAAACAACTCTGCTGGTGTTCTACCAGTAGTTGTAGGAGGAGTATTACGATACGTTATTAGAAAATTAGCCAATTTGTGGTCCAATGATAACTGTCGTTTCTTTGGATGTGGATCCAACATTTGTTTGATGAGGGCACATTTTATAATTTGCACAGTGCACTCTGCTGCACCATTCGAAGCAGGGTGGTACGGTGGAACCTTGGTATGTTTCACACCATTTTTGCTCGTGAATTGTGCAAATTCTTCTGAATGAAATTGTGGTCCATTATCTGAAACAACTTCTTCTAGGAGGCCAAATGAAGAAAATAATCTTTGCAAAATGTCTAATGTTTTACTTGTTGTTATTTTCCACATTGGAAACACCTTGACCCACTTCGAATGGCTATCAATCACAATGAACTCAGCAAAATCAATATGTAGCCTTTGCCACACCCTGGGAAGCCATTTCCATGGCTGTAATGGTACTGATGATGGTTGCTTGCTTACCGATTGACCTGTCGTACACTGACTTACGATGTACTCTATATCTTTATCAAGACCTGCCCATCATAAGTAACTGCGTGCAAAACTCTTGGTCAAGCACATTCCCAGGTGCTGGTCATGAAAGTCTCCAAATAATTTCGACCTGAATTTATTTGGTATAATCACTCTTGCATCGCACATGGTACAATCTTTATCGACTGATGTCATTCCTACGAATGAAGAATGGATGAATATCTTTGTCTGCTACCTGATTTGTCCATCCATTTGCAATATAATCATACACGTTTGTCATAACTGGGTCACGTTTGGTTGCTCTACTAATCTCTTCAGCTGTGACTGGCAATTCATCAATGTATGAAAAATAGAACACCTCTTCCCTATCGGGTGTAACTTGTGATGGGGAAGGCAATCTAGACATAGCATCAGCATTACTGTGATCAGCTGATCATCTGTATTCAATATCATATGTATATGCTGACAAAATCAAAGCCCATCTCTGCATTCAGGTTGCAGCTAATGTTGGAACTGGGGACTTTGGATCGAGGATTGCTGTCAGGGGCTTACGGTCCGTAACGAGACTAAACTTATGACCATACAAGTATTTGTGGAACTTCTTGACCCCAAAAATTAGTGCCAAAGCTTCCCTTTCAATTTGCGCATAATTATGTTCACTGGCACTGAGAGTGCATGAAGCAAAAGCAATTGGTCTTTCCTCCCCACTACGTAATACATAATACATGAGCGATTACTGCCCCAACTCCATCGAATGCTAGCTTGATCTCCTGAGATATGTCATAGTGAATTAATGGTGCTCTCCACCAAGTTGCTTTTACACTCCTTGAATGCTGTATCGCATTCTTTTGACCACTTCCAATGGACCGTTTTTTCAATAGTTCATTCAGTGAATGTAATACTGTAGCCAAATTTGGTAGGAACTTCCCATAATAGTTCAAAAGACCCAAGAATGAACG
This sequence comes from Pristiophorus japonicus, assembly GCF_044704955.1. NCBI lineage: Eukaryota > Metazoa > Chordata > Chondrichthyes > Pristiophoridae > Pristiophorus > Pristiophorus japonicus. The sequence continues at coordinate 138,106,629 of NC_091991.1, read as the reverse complement.
AAGTTCAGTAATATTCTTGGGAGTGGGTGCATTTCTGATTGCATCTAATTTTTCCTTGGTTGGATGTAAACCATCTTTGTCTACTCTGTACCCTAAGTACTCCACTGAGTTTTTAAATAACTCACACTTGCGAGCAGACACTCGTCTCTAGCCGTTTGAGGACTTCATTCAATATTTTATTATGAATTTGCCTATTTGGTGCTGAAATTGCCAAATCTGGTTCATTACCCCTTGGAATATAGCAGGGGCAGAAGACATTCCAAATGGTAGCCTATTAAATTGATATAGGCCGAGATGGGTAGTTATAGTCAAGCATGACTTGGACTCCTTATCGAGTTCAAGCTGTAAGTAGGCATTCGTAAGATCCAACTTTGAAAAAATCTGACCGTCCGTCAGTGTTGTGAATAAATCTTCTATGTTACTGTCTTCATTACCGGGGGTTTCGATATTATTTGCAGTGAAAAACATTTCTAGCCGATCCACATACGCTCTGAAATTTTAACGGTCACGTTGAAATGGCCCCAAATGCTCTATAATTCCCATAGGGGCAGCCATTTTGACTCTGGCAGTTTAACCAAGTGTGCTCGTAATTTACCTCGGATTTATAGCTGTTTCCAAAAACAGAGATGCTCTCAAGGTCTCTCTGTTGGCTGGCTGAATCCTTCAACAAAAATTTCAGCTTTGTATTATCTGATTACATCCCATCCTCGTCGCCAAATATCATATCTTTGGAGAGCACACAACCTGTAAGATGGCTGCAGGTCCCGGAATCTTCTGACCTGCTAGTCAGGTGATCTGCTCTTTATTAAACAGCACTAGCTGCAGTAACACAGCCATCCACAGTGTGGAGCTACAGACATTACACAGAGGATAGGAGGCTAGTGAAGTTAGAGGAGAGCATGATACCGCCTGGGGGTTGGTTTCCCACGATCACCCCGGGTCGATTGTGTTGTGTATGGAGAGTCAATAAAGTGTGACCATAGTCTTTTATTGCAGGTCTCCAGACTGCCTCTCCAACCTGTGAAGCCTCCGTAAATACCTGTGCTCCCAAGGGATTATGGGATCCCTTGGGACTCCAGGGGAGGAGCCCTCTGGTGATTGTACAGAGTAAATACAAGTCCACATATATAACATTCACCCCCCGCCCCCCAAAGTCAATCGTGTAACTATTTACAATGTGAGTCAATCTGGGGCCTTTCTTGCCCTGGTTGATCGTCTCGGTGTGAAAACTGGTGTTCTTGAATCATTTGTTGGGCCCTCGCTGGGCTGCTGTGCAGCTGCCCTTGTTGGGCTGCCTGGTGTGTTGAGCCCTGCATGGCTGCCATGGATGATGGGTTCTGGTTGCCACTGGTGTGTATGTTGGGGGATCAAAAAAGATAGGGTCCAAGGTGGGTTGCTCAGGATAGTCCGTGAATCTGAGTTTGATTTGGTTCAAGTGTTTACGGTGAATGAGTTCATTTGAAAGTTTGAAACGAAACACCCTGCTCCCCTCTTTGGCCACAACAGTGCCAGAAAACCACTTGGGACCTTGTCCATAATTTAATACAAATACAGGATCATTGATTTCAATCTCGCATGACACATTTGCGCTATCATGGTATGTACTTGCTGAAGCCGCCTGCTCTCTACCTGTTCATGTAGATCAGGGTGAACTAACGAGAGCCTTGTCTTAAGTGCCCTTTTCATGAGCAGTTCAACAGGTGGGATCCCAGTGAGTGAGTGGGGTCTCGTGCGTAGCTAAGCAGGACTTGGGATAGGCGAATCTGCAGAGAACCCTCAGTTACCTTCTTCAAGCCTTGCTTGATGGTTTGCACTGCTCTCTCTGCCTGACCATTGGACGCTGGTTTAAACAGAGCAGTTGTGACATGTTTGATCCCGTTACGCGTCATGAATTCTTTGAACTCAGCACTGGTAAAACATGGCCTGTTGTCGCTCACCGGGACATTGGGTAAGCTGTGTGTGTCAAACATGGCCCGCAGGCTTTCAGTAGTGGCAGCAGACATACTAGCCGACATTATCTCACATTCAATCCACTTGGAGTACGCATCTACAACCACAAGGAACATTTTTCCCAAGAACGGGCCTGCATAGTCGACGTGTACCCCAGACCACGGTTTGGAGGGCCAAGACCATAAACTTAGCCTCCCTGGGTACATTGCTTAACTGCGAGCATGTATTACATCTGTGAACGCAGGACTCAAAGTCCGCATCGATGCCGGGCCACCACATGTGGGATCTGGCTATCGCTTTCATCATTACGATGCCTGGGTGAGTACAGTGGAGGTCATTGATGAAGGTGTCTCTGCCTTTCTTGGGGACCACTACTCGATTGCCCCACAGAAGGCAGTTTGCCTGTACAAACAGTTCAGCTTTGCGTCGCTGGAACGGCTTTCTGCATTTCCACTGGGACACTGGACCAGCTCCCATGAAGCACACAGTTTTTGACTAGAGATAATAAAGGGTTCTGGCTTGTCCAGGTTTTGATCTGCCGGGCAGTGATGAGTGACTGCTTACTCTCAACTGCTTCCATAACGATGGCTAGATCTGCGGGCTGCGCCATTTCCACCCCCGTGGTGGGCAATGGCAGCCTACTGAGAGCATCGGCGCAGTTTACTGTGCCTGGCCTGAGGCGGATGGTGTAGTTGTATGCAGACAACGTGAGTGCCCATCTCTGGATGCGGGCCGATGCGTTGGTATTTATCCCTTTACTCTCGGAAAACCAGGCTATAAGTGGCTTATGGCCAGTTTCCAATTCAAATTTAGCTCAGACAGGTATTGATGCATTTTCTTTACCCCATAGACACACGCTAACGCTTCTTTTTCAATCATGCAGCAGGCTCTCTCAGCCTTAGATAGACTCCTGGATGCATGAGCAACCGTTTGCAGTTTCCCGAAATCATTAGCTTGTTGCAATACACACCCGACGCCATATGACAACGCATCACATGCTAGTGTCAAACACTTACATGGATCATACAACACAGGCAATTTGTTTGAGCATAACAATTTTCTTTTACAAAGGCATTTTCTTGGCTTTTGCCCCAAATCCATTTGCCCCCTTTTCATAGTAAGACATGTAGTGGTTCTAGCAGTGTGCTGAGACCCGGTAAGAAGTTACCAAAGTAGTTCAAGAGTCCCAGAAACGACCGCAGCTCCGTCACATTCTGTGGTCTCGGTGAGTTCTCGATTTCCTCCGTCTTCACGTTGGTGGGCCTGATGCCATCCGCTGCAATCCTTCTTCCCAAGATCTCCACTTCAGGCACCAGGAAAACGCACTTCGAGCGTTTTAACCTGAGCCCCACGCGGTTGAGTCGACTAAGAACCTCCACCAGGTTCTGCAGATGCTCGACTATATTCCGACCTGTGACCAAGATGTCGTCCTGGAAGACCACGGTGTGCGGGACCGACTTCAGTAAACTTTCCATGTTTCTCTGGAATATCGCCGCCGCTGATCAGATTCCAAACGGGCATCTGTTATAAACAAAAAGACCTTTGTGCGTGTTGATGCAGGTGAGCGCCTTCAATGATTCCTCCAGTTCCTGCGTCATGTAGGCTGAAGTCAGATCCAGCTTCGTGAACGTGTTTCCTCCCGCCAGCATTGCAAAGAGGTCGTCGCTTTTGGTAGTGGGTATTGGTCCTGCAGGGAGAAACGATTGATAGTTACTTTGTAATCGCCACAGATTCGGACAGTGCCGTCTCCCTTGAGGACTGGGACAATAGGTCTGGCCCACTCGCTAAACTCGATTGGGGAAATGATGCCCTCTCGTTGCAGCCGGTCTAGCTCGATCTCTACCCTTTCTCTCATCATGTACAGTACTGCTCTCGCCTTGTGATGGATGGGTCGCGCCCCCGGAATTAGGTGGATCTGCACTTTTGCTCCTTGGAATTTCCCGATGCCTGTTTCGAACAGCGAAGGAAATTTGTTTAAGACCTGGGCACACGAAGTGTCATCAGCGGGCGATAGCGCTCGGACTTCGTCCCAGTTCCAGCGTATCTTTCCCAGCCAGCTCCTGCCGAGCAGTGTGGGACCATCGCCCGGTACCACCGGTAGCTTGTGCATCGCTCCATCGTAGGAGACCTTTACGGTAGCACTGCCAATTACAGGAATCAGTTCTTTTGTGTAAGTTCTTAGTTTCGTGTGAACTGGAGTTAAGACTGGCCTTGAGGCCTTGTTGCACCACAACCTTTCGAAAGTCTTTTTGCCCATGATGGACTGGCTCGCGCCCGTGTCCAGCTCCACTGACACCGGGAGTCCATTTAGTTCAACATTCAGCATTATCGGGGGGTAATTCGTGGTGAATGTGTGCACCCCATGTACCTCTGCCTCCTCGATCTGAGGCTCTGGTTCGTTGTGATCCTCCATGGATCTGTCCTCCTGTGCAACATGGTGGTTTGCAGGTTTAACAGGATTTTCAGCTCGCCTGCACACTCGTTGGAGGTGTCCCATTGTTCCACAGCCCTTGTAAACGTACTCTTTGAATCGTCATGAATGGAAACAATGATCACCCCCGCAGCGCCAACAAGGTGTTGATGGCCTTGCATTCATCACCCTTTCATAGTGGACTCTGAGACATCTGCAATCATGCAGCTGCAGGTATGTGTGACCTGCCCTGTACGTTACGATTCGAAAACAACATCACTTTGTGCACAGTACTTGTAGCAGCACTTGTGTGCTGAGAGATTTGCTTCGTATTGTCACTGGTGGCAATGAATGTCTGGGCTATCGCTATGGCCTGACTCAAGGTTGGGGTCTCTACAGTCAAAAGTTTGCGAAGTATGGTTTCGTAGCCAATGCCAAGTACGAAAAAGTCTCTGAGTATGTGCTACAAATGTCCTTCAAATTCGCAATGTTCTGCAAGGCGTCTTAGCTCAGCAACATAACTCACCACTTCTTGGCCTTCAGACCTTTTGTAGGCGTAGAACCGGTCCCTCACCATCAGAATGCTTTCCTTCGGGTTTAAATGCTCTCGGACCAGTGTGCACAAATTGTCGTACGATTTCTCCGTGTGTTTTGCTGGAGTGAGCAGATTCTTCATGAGGTCATACGTTAGTGCCCCACAGTCAGGAGGATCGCCCTTCGTTTGGCCACGCTCTCGTCCCCATCTAGCTCGTTGGCCACGAAGTATTGGTCGAGTCACTCCACAAAAGTTTCCCAATCATCCCCCTCCGAGAATTTCTCCGGATGCCCACTGCATCTCTGCATCTTTGGGTTCGCTATCTGTATCTCGTCACCAGTTGTTGTGTATGGAGAAAGAGTCAGACTGAACACTGTGAGCTCAAAGTAAAGTGTGACCGTGGTCTTTTATTGCAGGTCTCCAGAATGCCTCTCCAACCTGTGACGCCTCCTTAAATACGTGTGCTCCCAAGGGATTATGGGATTCCTTGGGACTCCAAGGAATGAGCCCTTTGGTGGCTATACAGAGTAAATACAAGTCCACATATATAACAAATTGGGCCCAACGACTACGGCAGCATTTGCCTCATCTGAAAACCTCTTGGCATGCTTTCTGCCACCCATCTCTGCCACCTCACCAGGAGCTCCGCCATCTCTCCAACATCACTTAATCTGGCCTCGACGATTTCCATTTTTTAAAATTATTCCCGTCAAAAATCAACAACAGGTCCTCAATCACCAACAGCTTTCAACACTTGACTCACTCCCTCTATTTCAATTGTTCTGCATGACGCCTGACCTCGCGAATCGCAGGAAAAGTTCATCACCGAAAAAAACCACGCATGCGCAGAACAGTCATTGCTATGGCAGCCTTGCAGGGCGGAATAAATCGCAATTGCCCAATTCACATCGCTACAGCGAACGTCCAAATTAAAAAAGTGAAACTAGCGGTTTTTAAAATGGGCGATATTCCTGTGATACCGAAAAGTAATACCACTAGCGCCAGAAATATTGCCTATTTTTGAGCGATATAGATGTCAATGGAAAGTCTAGCCCTAAAGCTTTTACAAGTGTGCTGTAACAGATTGCAACCGGAGGCTGCTGCACAGGGCAGGCGTTGTGGAAAATTAACACCGGTGGTTGAGAGGGAGACACATCACATCTCAACGCTGTTCCTTCCCTGCCGAGGTTATAATGAAATTCCAGTCCAGCTTTAAAATTAACGATCGAAATATTTATAGCAGCACAATGCATACGGAAAACGGAATTTTGCCACGTGCGCTTCATGCACGCTAACATCCGTCTATATACTCATTATTTATATTTCCATATTCATGTCTTTAATTGTGAATTTAATGCTTCGTCTCTGTGGCGCCAGATTAAACGCATGCGCAGTTAGCTGCGGCAACGTGATGACGTACACTAGCGTAGCGCGGCGTGAGTTGTTTTGTCTGTTCGTTGAAGGGCTGCGAGCGGTAACTAGAGCGGGATTGGTTGGCGTTCCCGTAACCAGGGACCGGGGACCGGACGAGGCTCCGGCTTGAGGAGAGCAGGGCCGGGGGCGCGAGAAACGGTACCGGGCGAGTGGATGTAAACAGAGGAGAGGAGCGAGGGTAAATTGACTGACTGGAGGGTCAGGGACATAACCTGAGAAAGGGAGAGGGAGTCAGGGGGAGAGAGCCATGGGCCCTGAGACAGGGAGAGGGAACCATGGGCCCCGAGACAAAGGAAGAGAGATCCCGGAGCACCGAGACAGGGCGAGAGAGAGAGAGCCAGGGGCCCCGAGACAGGGAGAGAGATCCCGGAGCACCGAGACAGGGAAAGGGAGAGAGCCAGGGGCCCCGAGACAGGGAAAGGGAGCCAGGGGCCCCGAGACAAGGAGAGGGAGCCAGGGGCCCCGAGACAGGGAAAGGGAGCCAGGGGCCCCGAGACAAGGAGAGGGAGCCAGGGGCCCCGAGACAGGGAGAGGGGACCAATAAGTGAAAGTTATTGGACCAGATTTTGCTGTCAAAGTAACTGAGGCTAATGGCGCTCTTGTTATTTATGCGTAAATGCTACTGGAACGTCTGGTGAGGGGTAGATGTGCGGTTAAACACGAATTTCCAAATGTTGCTCTCCGAATTGTGCCGCTTCTCCGTAGCGTCACAAAAACGGAATTTCGCCGTCTGCCTCACCATTGACCTGCGCTGAATGTTGTGAAATTGTTGTATTTTTGCAGTAGATAAGAACTAAATCCACTGCACATATTTAGGGCTAGAACAGTGCAACGTCTGAAATTCAGCAACCTTGGGACCGAGACCGTGCCGGTTTTTGGATTTTGCCGTATTTCAAGACCTTGTTGGTGCTCCTCGCTGCCAGCCGATCCTCTACTTCTCGCTGTCTGCCGATTCCCGCCACTCCTCCGCTCTTTGCCGCCTGCCAATTCTCGCAGTGCCCCCCCCCCCCCCAGGCGCTGTGGTTTTTACCGGTTTTCTCGTTCCTCACCGCCACCATCTTGGCCGCCTCAAAAATTTCCAGTTTTCGGACGATTCTGGTTTTCGGACAGCCGGATTCAGGACGTTGTACCTGTAATTACAAACATAAATACCCTTTTAACAACCAGATAAGTGTTAATGATGGTCAGTAAGCTCTCTGGCACTAAAGATTATTTATTATAAGTGTGGAGTCTCACACTTTCAGGTTGTGAATTGTTTTAGGAGATTTTTTAAATGTCAAATTTAAGATATATTAATTTTTTTTTCTTATTTTTTTTTTCTTTGTCTCTCTTAATTCAATCTTTCTTTCCCTCTCTTATTTCAATTTCTGTAGCTGATTTAACATTGAATTCACCCTCCACAGTCCTTTTGTTTATTTCCCAATACTTTTATTTCATTGTTTAAGGAGATACCCTATTGGTTGCTCTGTTCACTTGGATTCCAGATGCCTGATTTCCCCCACTCTGTGTTATCTGCTCTCTGAAGGGTGCAGGGGCAAGTCTAACTAATGGCAGACACCGTTCGATGTTCTTCTGCAGCAAAATCTGGCTAATTGAAACTGACAGTACAAGCAAAATACTGTAGCTGTGGGAAATCGGGAAGAAAAGCAAAAATGCCGTCCACATTTAGCATATGTGAAAAGAACAGATAAGTTTTGATGAAGGGTCCATACCTGAAACGTCAACGTGTCTGTTCTCTCCACAGATGCTGCTTGACCGGTTGAGTGTTTTCAGCATTTTCTGTTTTTGTCTGAGAGTGACATTTGGGTTGCTGGTAAGGCATCCTGTTAGGTTAGCAGAGAAAAAGAGGCTGAAGATAAATGATTGGACTTGCAGAGAGGTGCCACTTAGATTTGATTTTGGCTCCTGTATTTTTCATGCAGTTGTACAATGCTATTTTTCTTTCAGATGATCCCTTCTGCGAAAATGTTCCCTTGTATTGAAAGATTTGATGTCCACATTGCGTAAGAGTTATCTACTGGGACCATAGGAACAAGAGCATTTGTCAAGGGGAACTCTGACCAGCATGGATAAGCCAAAAGGTGAGAAAAGAAATGGGCACTGATACTCGTAACCTAAATAAGATTTGCAAGATTCCCTTTTGATAGTTAGGCATCTGAATTAATTGTTGTGGATAACCTTTTCTGACATGTCTATATTTGCCAATTGTTTCTTCAAAATTTTTATTTTGGTGATGTGGTTTTGTTTTTTTCCCCTTGGTTTCCAGAAGCTGACAGTGTGGCTGGTATAACTCCATTAATTTTTTTTAATGGCATCTACCTGCTATTCGCTACCACAGTTATGTTGTATGTAACTAAGTGCCAGCATTTTTACCTCTTTAAATCAATTCCTGTTTTACAGTTTTCGTAGGTATGCTGCCAAGGAACTTCATACTTTTTTTCAGTGGAACATAGTTCCATTTAATTCATAAATATGTTTTGTGGCAGGGCATTATGGATGACCCCTTCAGTATGAAATTATTCTAGACAGTGAAGTGTTTTCCTCCAAGTGTGAGAAACAGAAGGGTCTGCAAGTACTTGCAGAGATCAACAGGGCAGCTACTCTATTGTTTGCTGAAAGATTGCAAAGATATGCAAAGTGCACGGAAGGATTCTATGAATGAGTGCAGTTTAATCATCAAACTGCTTTATTTGTGATACATTGAGACGTGAATCGCAAACCTTTAATTTTCAACATTCTATTTTTTCCTTGGGGCGGTGGGGGAGTCCCATATATAATCTAATTATTAATTATGTTGATGAATTCACATTTCTCCAGGCACCAGGTTAAAAGTACAAAATAACATAGCATGTATTATGCACCACAGCATGTTTTGTTTCCTTTTTTCACACCACTATTTTCTTCACACTCTTCTTGAAGATAATCATTCAGAAGAACATAAGAAATAGGAGCAGGATTAGACCATTATGCCCATTGAGCCTGCTCCGCCATTCAATAAGATCATGGCTGATCTGATCATGGACTCAGTGCCACTTCCCTGCCGCTCCCCATAGCCCTTTACCAGCTTATCGCTCAAAAATCTGTCTATCTCTACCTTAAATATATTCAAAGACCCAGCCTCTACAGCTCTCTGGGGCAGAGAATTCCATAGATTTACAACCCTCAGAGAACAAATTCCTGCTCATCTCAGTTTTAAATGGGTGGCCCCTTATTCTGATATTATGTCCCCTTGTTTTAGTTTCCCCTATGAGTGGAAATATCCTTTCTGCATCCACCTTGTCGAGCCCCCTCATATCTTATATGTTTCAATAAGATCACCTCTCATTCTTCTGAACTCCAATGAGTATAGGCCCAACCGACTCAACCTATCTTCATAAGTCAATCCCCTCATCTCCGGAATCGGCCTTGTGAACCTTTTCTGAACAGCCTCCAATGCAAGTATATCCTTCCTTAAATACGGAGACCAAAACTGAACACAGTACTCTAGGTGTGGCTTTACCAATACCCTGTACAGTTGTAGCAGAACTTCTCTGCTTTTATACTCTATCCCCCTTGCAATAAAGGCCAACATTCCTTTTGTCTTCCTGATTACTTGCTGTACCTGCATACTAACTTTTTGTATTTCATACACAAGAAGCCCCAGGTCCCTCTGTACTGTAACACTTTGAAATTTTTCTCCATTTAAATTGTAATTTGCTGTTCTATTTTTTCTGCCAAAGTGGATAACCTCACATTTTCCCACATTATACTCCATCTGCCAGATGTTTGCCCACTCACTTAGCCTTTCTATATCTCTCTGCAGATTTTTTATGTCCTTCTCACAATTTGCTTTCCCACCCATCTTTGTATCATCAGAAAACTTGGTTACATTAGACTCAGTCCCTTCATCCAAGTCATTAATATCGATTGTAAATAGTTGAGGCCCTAGCACCGATCCCTGCGGCACCCCACTAGTCAATGTTTGCCAACCGGAAAATGACCCATTTATCCCGACTCTCTGTTTTCTGTTAGTTAGCCAATCCTTTATCCATGCTAATATATTACCCCAACCCTGTGAACTTCTATCTTGTGCAGTAACCTTTTATGTGGCACCTTATCGAATGCCTTCTAGAAATCCAAATACACCACATCCACTAGTTTCCTCTCATCACCCTGCTCATTACATCCACAAAGAACTCCAGCAAATTTGTCAAACATGTTTTCCCTTTCATAAAACCATGCTGGCATGGCTTGATTTGAATTATGCTTTTCCAAATGTACCGCTACTGCTTTTTTAATAATGGACTCCAGCATTTTCCCAACGACAGATGTTAGGCTAAATGGTCTACAGTTTCCTGCTTTTTGTCTGCCTCCTTTTTTTAAAAAATAGGGGCGTTACATTTGCGGTTTTTCAATCTGCTGGGACCGCCCCAGAATCCAGGAAAATTTGGTATATTACAACCAATGCATCCACTATCTGCAGCAACCTCTTTTAAGACCCTAGGATGTAAGCTATCAGGGAACTTGTCCGCCTTTAGTCCCATTATTTTACCGAGTACTACTTCATTAGTGATTGTATTAAGTTGCTCCCTGCCTTTAGCCCCTTGATTATCCACTATTAGGATGTTTTTAGTGTCGTCTACCATGAAGACCGATACAAAATATTTGTTCAACGTCTCTGCCATTTCCCTGTTCTCCATTATTAATTCCCCAGTCTCATCTGCCAGGGAACCAACATGTACTTTAGCCACTCTTTTCCTTTTTATGTACCTGTAGAAACTTACTATCTGTTTTTATATTTCTTGCTAGTTTACTCTCATAATCTACCTTCACTCTCTTTCTCTTTATCATTCTTTTAGTCTTTGCTGGCTTTTAAAAGTTTCCCAATCCTCTGGCCTCCCACTAGTCTTGGCCACATTGTATGCCTTTGCTTTCAATTTGATACCCTCCCTATGAAATATCTCCTTAAATGTCTGCCACTGCTCATCAACCATCCCATACTTTAATCTATTTTCCCTGTCCACTTTAGCCAACTTTGCCCTCATACCTTTGTAGTCTCCTTTATTTAAGCTTAGGACTCTGGTTTGAGAACCAACTTTCTCACCCTCCAACTGACTTTGAAATTCAACCATGTTATTGTCACTCAGTCCTAGAGGATCCTTTACTAGGAGATCATTTTTTAATCCTGCCTTATTACACAGTACCAGATCTAAGATAGCCTGCTCCCTGGTTGGTTTCGCAACATACTGTTCAAGAAAACTATCCCGGATATGCTCTAATAACGCTTCCTCAAGGATACCCTGGCTAATTTGCTTTGTCCAATCAATATGAAGGTTAAAATCGCCCATGATTATTGCCGTTCCTTTATTACAAGCCTCCATTATTTCTTGATTTATACTCCGTCCAACAGTGTAGCTACTGTTAGGGAGCTTATAGTCTATGTCCACCAATGACTTTTTCCCCTTATTATTCCTTATCGCCACCCAAACTGATTCAACATCTTGATCCTCTGAGCCAATATAATTTCTCACTAACGCACTGATCCCATCCTTTTATTACCAGTGCTACCCCACCTCCTTTTCCTTTCTGTCTGCTTTCCGAATTGTCCAATACCCCTGAATATTTAGTCCCTAGTCCTGGTCACCTTGCAACCACGTCTCTGTAATGGCTATCAGATCATACTTAATGGTATCTAAGGGTTAAGGCATGGCAGGAGAGATCGGTCACGTGATATGCTCCTCCTGTGCCATGTGGGAACTTGACGCCTACGTGTGTGAGAAGTGTGTCCGCCTCGAGCTCCTGACGGTCCGCGTTACGGAATTGGAGCTGAGGGTGGATTCACTCTGGAGCATCCACGATGCTGAGAATGACGTGAGTATTACGTGTAGTGAGTTGGTCTTACCGCAGGAGAAGGGTCCACAGCCAGATAGGGAATGGAAGACCAGCAGGAAGAGCAGTGCAAGGAAGGTAGTGCAGGGGTCCCCTGTGGTCATCCCCCTGCAAAACAGATACACCGTTTTGAGTACTGTTGGGGGGGATGACTCATCGGGGGAGGGCAGCAGCAGACAAGTTCATGGCACCGTGGCTGGCGCTGCTGCACAGGAGGGCAAGAAAAAGAGTGGGAGCGCGATAGTGATAGGGGATTCAATTGTGATGGGAATAGATAGGCGTTTCTGCGGCCGCAACTGAGACTCCAGGATGGTATGTTGCCTCCCTGGTGCAAGGGTCAAGGATGTCTCGGAGCGGGTGCAGGACATTCTGAAATGGGAGGGAGAACAGCCAGTTGTCGTGGTGCACATTAGTACCAACGACATAGGTTAAAAAAAGGGATGAGGTCCTACGAAACGAATTTAAGGAGCTAGGAGCTAAATTAAAAAGTCGGACCTCAAAAGTAGTAATCTCGGGATTGCTACCAGTGCCACGTGCTAGTCAGAGTAGGAATCGCAGGATAGCGCAGATGAATACGTGGCTTGAGCAGTGGTGCAGCAGGGAGGGATTCAAATTCCTGGGGCATTGAACCGGTTCTGGGGGAGGTGGGACCAGGACAAACCGGACGGTCTGCACCTGGGCAGGACCGGAACCAATGTCCTAGGGGGAGTGTTTGCTAGTGCTGTTGGGGAGGAGTTAAACTAATATGGCAGGGGGATGGGAACCAATGCAGGGAGACAAAAGGGAGGCAGAGGCAGGAGACGGAGGGGAGATGGGGGGGGGGGTGGGGGGCGGAGAGGCCCGGGGCGGGGAACAGGAAGGGCCACTGTGCGGCAGAATTCTAAAAGGACAAAGGGTTTTAAAAAAGCAAGCCTGAAGGCTTTGTGTCTTAATGCAAGGAGTATCCGCAATAAGGTGGATGAATTAACTGTGCAAATAGATGTTAACAAATATGATGTGATTGGGATTACGGAGACGTGGCTCCAGGATGATCAGGGCTGGGAACTCAACATCCAGGGGTATTCAACATTCAGGAAGGATAGAATAAAAGGAAAAGGAGGTGGGGTAGCATTGCTGGTTAAAGAGGAGATTAATGCAATAGTTAGGAAAGACATTAGCTTGGATGATGTGGAATCTATATGGGTAGAGCTGCAGAACACCAAAGGGCAAAAAACGTTAGTGGGAGTTGTGTACAGACCTTCAAACAGTAGTAGTGATGTTGGGGAGGGCATCAAACAGGAAATTAGGGGTGCATGCAACAAAGGTGCAGCAGTTATAATGGGTGACTTTAATATACACATAGATTGAGCTAGCCAAACTGGAAGCAATACGGTGGAGGAGGATTTCCTGGAGTGCATAAGGGATGGTTTTCTAGACCAATATGTCGAGGAACCAACTAGGGGGGAGGCCATCTTAGACTGGGTGTTGTGTAATGAGAGAGGACTAATTAGCAATCTCATTGTGCGAGGCCCCTTGGGGAAGAGTGACCATAATATGGTGGAATTCTGCATTAGGATGGAGAATGATACAGTTAATTCAGAGACCATGGTCCAGAACTTAAAGAAGGGTAACTTTGAAGGTATGAGGCGTGAATTGGCTAGGATAGATTGGCGAATGATACTTAAGGGGTTGACTGTGGATGGGCAATGGCAGACATTTAGAGACCGCATGAATGAATTACAACAATTGTACATTCCTGTCTGGCGTAAAAATAAAAAAGGGAAGGTGGCTCAACCGTGGCTATCAAGGGAAATCAGGGATAGTATTAAAGCCAAGGAAGTGGCATACAAATTGGCCAGAAATAGCTGGGGACTGGGAGAAATTTAGAACTCAGCAGAGGAGGACAAAGGGTTTGATTAGGGCAGGGAAAATAGAATACGAGAAGAAGCTTGCAGGGAACATTAAGGCGGATTGCAAAAGTTTCTATAGGTATGTAAAGAGAAAAAGGTTAGTAAAGACAAACGTAGGTCCCCTGCAGTCAGAATCAGGGGAAGTCATAACGGGGAACAAAGAAATGGCAGACCAATTGAACAAGTACTTTGGTTCAGTATTCACTAAGGAGGACACAAACAACCTTCCGGATATAAAAGGGGTCAGAGGGTCTAGTAGGGAGGAGGAACTGAGGGAAATCTTTATTAGTCGGGAAATTGTGTTGGGGAAATTGATGGGATTGAAGGCCGATAAATCCCCAGGGCCTGATGGACTGCATCCCAGAGTACTTAAGGAGGTGGCCTTGGAAATAGCGGATGCATTGACAGTCATTTTCCAACATTCCATTGACTCTGGATCAGTTTCTATCGAGTGGAGGGTAGCCAATGTAACCCCACTTTTTAAAAAGGAGGGAGAGAGAAAACAGGGAATTATAGACCGGTCAGCCTGACCTCAGTAGTGGGTAAAGTGATGGAATCAATTATTAAGGATGTCATAGCAGCGCATTTGGAAAATGGTGACATGATAGGTCCAAGTCAGCATGGATTTGTGAAGGGGAAATCATGTTTGACAAATCTTCTGGAATTTTTTGAGGATGTTTCCAGTAAAGTGGACAAAGGAGAACCAGTTGATAAGGTATATTTGGACTTTCAGAAGGCTTTCGACAAGGTCCCACACAAGAGATTAATGTGCAAAGTTAAAGCACATGGGATTGGGGATAGTGTGCTGACGTGGATTGAGAACTGGTTGTCAGACAGGAAGCAAAGAGTAGGAGTAAATGGGTACTTTTCAGAATGGCAGGTAGTGACTAGTGGGGTACCGCAAGGTTCTGTGCTGGGGCCCCAGCTGTTTACATTGTACATTAATGATTTAGACGAGGGGATTAAATGTAGTATCTCCAAATTTGCGGATGACACTAAGTTGGGTGGCAGTGTGAGCTGCGAGGAGGATGCTGTGAGGCTGCAGAGCGACTTGGATAGGTTAGGTGAGTGGGCAAATGCATGGCAGATGAAGTATAATGTGGATAAATGTGAGGTTATCCACTTTGGTGGTAAAAACAGAGAGACAGACTATTATCTGAATGGTGACAGATTAGGAAAAGGGAAGGTGCAACGAGACCTGGGTGTCCTGGTACATCAGTCATTGAAGGTTGGCATGCAGGTACAGCAGGTGGTTAAGAAAGCAAATGGCATGTTGGCCTTCATAGCGAGGGGATTTGAGTACAGGGGCAGGGAGGTGTTACTACAGTTGTACAGGGCCTTGGTGAGGCCACACCTGGAGTATTGTGTACAATTTTGGTCTCCTAACTTGAGGAAGGACATTCTTGCTATTGAGGGAGTGCAGCGAAGATTCACCAGACTGATTCCCGGGATAGTGGGACTGACCTATCAAGAAAGACTGGATCAACTGGGCTTGTATTCACTGGAGTTCAGAAGAATGAGAGGGGACCTCATAGAAACGTTTAAAATCCTGATGGGTTTAGACAGGTTAGATGCAGGAAGAATGTTCCCAATGTTGGGGAAGTCCAGAACCAGGGGTCACAGTCTAAGGATAAGGGGTAAGCCATTTAGGACCGAGATGAGGAGAGACTTCTTCACCCAGAGAGTGGTGAACCTGTGGAATTCTCTGCACAGAAAGTGGTTGGGGCCAATTCACTAAATGTATTCAAAAGGGAGTTAGATGAAGTGCTTACTACTCGGGGGATCAAGGGGTATGGCGAGAAAGCAGGAAGTGGGTACTGAGGTTTCATGTTCAGCCATGAACTCATTGAATGGCGGTGCAGGCTAGAAGGGCTGAATGGCCTGCTCCTGCACCTATTTTCTATGTTTCTATGTTTCTATACCCATTTGTATCTATTTGTGCCGTCAACTCGTCTATTTTGTTACGAATGCTACGTGCATTCAGATAAAGGACTTTTAAATTTGTTTTTTTTACCATTTTTACCTGCTTTGACCCCACTTTCTGATTCACATCCCTTCCTGGCACGCTCTGGTTTTTATTTCCCCCAGTGCTACCCTGATCTATTGCCTTCGCCTTGTTATTTCACTTTTTACATTTTTGCTCACCTGAATCCCCCCCCCCCCCACTAATTAGTTTAAAGCCCTCTCTACAACCCGTTATTTGAATCGCCAGGACCCTAGTCCCAGCATGGTTTAAGTGGAGCCTGCCCAAATGGAACAGCTCCCTCTTATCCCAGTATTGGTGCCAGTGTACCACGAATCAAAACCCATTTCTCCCACACCAGTCTTTGAGCCACGTGTTCAACTCGATGATCTTATTTACCCTATGCAAATTTGTTCGTGGCTCAGGTAATAATTCAGAGATTATTACCTTTGTGGTTCTGCTTTTTAATTTGGCCCCTAGCTGCTCATACTCTCTCAGCAGAACATCTTTCTTTGTCCTATCTATGTCATTGGTACCCACGTAGACCATGACAACTGGATCTTCCCTCTCCCACTCCAAGTTCCTCTGCAGCCCTGAGGAGATGTCCTTACCTCTGGCACCGGGCAGGCAACACAGCTTTCGGGACTCACGTTTTCGCTTTCTGGAGCGCAGTTCCACAGGTACTGGTCACCTTGCTCACCTTGTTACCTTGCTCACGTGGGAATATCATCTCCACAATGACTGACGAGATTTAACGAGAAGGCACCATCACATCCACCT
Source organism: Pristiophorus japonicus (assembly GCF_044704955.1). Classification (NCBI taxonomy): domain Eukaryota; kingdom Metazoa; phylum Chordata; class Chondrichthyes; family Pristiophoridae; genus Pristiophorus; species Pristiophorus japonicus. The sequence goes on along the minus strand of NC_091991.1, from coordinate 138,089,800 downwards.
TCTCTGAGCATCCAGGGATGGGCAGTAAATGTGGCTTTGCCAGCATTGTGTTAGCATTAAGTGCCAGCTGTAGCTCAGTGGGTAACACACTCACCTGAGTCAGAAGGATGCAGGTTCAGGTCCCACTCCAGAGACTTGAGCGCAAATCTAGGCTGACACTTCAGCACAGTACTGATGGAATGTTGCACTGTCAAAAATGCCGTCTTTCAGATGAGACATTAAAAGCGCTTTGGGACCTCTGGTGGCTGCGAAAGGTGCTATATAAATGTATTTTCTTTACTGTATTTGTGTGTGAGTCTTGACCGTAATGGTGGTCATTCACCTGCACAGGACTTCACTGTCGAGCCCAATCCTGTTCTTTCCTGTTATCCGATCGTGCACAGTTCCATCAGGTGCAACTGTATAACAGTCTAAAGTGGGGACTGTAAGGTATTTAACCCTGTGTAACCTGCATGACACCTGACCACCAGAGGGCCCACCTGTTGGGAGTCCCAAGGGATCTCAGCATCCCTTGGGAGCACAGTATATAAGCAGGCCACCCATGAGGTACCTGCACTCTGGAGTCTTATTAAAGGAGCTATGGTCACACTTGCTCATTGTACACAGTACTCCGTTTCATCCTTTATTATGAGTGTACCAGGGACTCTGGCTGAATTTTCCCCCCCGGCCTAATGCAAGGGTGCTGCAGCCAACCATGATACTCCTATCAATACCCTAGCTGAGATCAGCTAATTTAGCATGGACTAGGGATTGAACTGTAAGATTTTCTTGATCTGTTGGCTCCGAGATAATAACTTTACTTCTGTGCCTTCTATGGAGCCGATGTATTTTATCTTTTGTGCATTTTATTGTAATTTTAGTTTTGCTGCCCGTTCCCCTCTTCCATCGTTCTCCCATGCACTGCACCTAGACAGCCAGAAGGATTGGCTGGGGACCTATTTCCAGATATGCCAGTGACGCTCAACAAACACAAGAACATCTGGTTGTATTGACCCTGCAGTTTTCTGTGAATGCAAATTTTACAGCTTGTCGTGTTATTTCCAGCGGTAGGTTTGCTGTTCTGAAGTCATGGTACCCACTCTTACAAAGATGCCCCAGGATATTCCCTGTAATGTTAATGTTTTTTTCCCTACTTTCCCCAGTGGTGCATTATTCTCCCCATTGTCCTGTTGGGCAAATGCTTGCTTTGATTGATGCCTGACAGATGTAACCTGCCTGTGGCGTAGAACTCTGTAGGGAAATTACTGAACATTTTAGCTAAAATGAAACGTTGGTTTAACTTGCCATATTATAAATGAACTTCATTGGCAGCTTAGCCCATCTAAAGTGTGCGCACTTTGGTTTTATTTTGTTGAGTTGTGCTTATGCTTGTTGTATCTTTTATTTTGAATCTGTTTCAGAGTCTGTGTGGCAGCGTCCGTATGTGAACATCTTCAAACACTTCAAATTGGAAGAATGGAAGAAATCAACAAAAGAAGGGGATGTCACAGCTGTTATGGTACTGTTTGTTTTCCTTTTTAAGACATCTTGCCTTCTCCTTGAAGGTCTAATTCCACAGATGCCAGAAGCCCTCGAGTACTTTTTCTCAGTGACTGTTTTTATGTGTGATTTGAGACAGTAAGGTCCCGATTTTAAAGTGGGGAATGGGCACGGTGCGTGCGAGCCCTAAAGCGGGAGGCGACACCCGGGAAGTCTGAGGACGTGGAGGCCCGGTCGATCTTCATTTGAATAAAGTTTCTCCAACTCCTGTCTGAACCTGGCCAAGTCCATTACCTGGTCGGTGTGCGGGAGCGGGAATTATGCTGCAGGAGGCCGTGGGACCGGGGCAATGGTCCCTGGCACAGTTATAGGGGAGGGGAGTTCTGGCCGCCATTTGGCGGGGGCGGGGGAGGTAGGGGAGTCCAGGGCAAAGGAGGCCCAAGGCTTCCTTGTGATGCCTGGAGGAGCACTTCTGCCCCTCCTGGCCCACAAGAAAACCTAAAATAAAAATTTTCACACTTACCTGCTGGGCTTCTTCTGTTCCACGATGTGGCTCTCAGCAAATCTTGTCTGACTGGGAAGCTGTCATTGCTCCCCTGCTCAGGCCTCCTTTTAAAACAACAGATCAGGTCATGATGACATAATTGAGCTCAGATCTGCATATTTTTAAAATAACCCGCTGCTGTCTTGTGGGTGTCAGGTTTGCCTGCTCAAAAGAGCAGGCTAAGATCGGGAAATGGAGGGATCAGAGCGATAAATGGCTGGCTTCATTTTAACTGCTCCTCCTACGCAACCACAGGCGGCGGCAGTTAAAATCAGGCCTAAATGTCATAGGCTATTCATTCATGGGTAAACATTGCAGCCAGGCTCAGTCCTTGTACTTTCCAATAGGAGTAATTGGATGGACAATCAGGAGTAGGAGTTTCGGCTGACTTTTTCCTTCCCCCTATTTAGATCTCTATTTCTGTCTGAAAGAATGTACAGGTGATTAATCTGTAACTCATTGCTAGTGGATGTACAGAGATATTCCGGTGTACCTTGCCCGCCAATTTTTCTTTCTTTGCTGATTAAGTTTTTGGCCTTCGTCTGTCACCTCTATCAGAGACCAATGTTCCCCCTAAGGTGTGCGGCTACGCACTAATCGGGAGATCCTGCACAGGCCGCTCGCCAGCTGCTGCGGTGGGAAAATATACAGCGTATGCGCGGCTGCACAGCAAATTTAAAGGGACTGGGCACCAAAAATAAATTAGAGTGAACATTGCCAGAGACTAGAATTTTGCTGTTGGAGAAATCACAGATATCAGGGTACAAAATTGGTAATTGAACCTGTTTTCCAGATGATATAGTGCTCTGTGTTAGTGCTTCATGTGTTTTTTGTTTAAAGATTTTGAATTATCCTTTGTGCATAATGACTTGGTTGTTAATTTCATTTACTGGACAACACGGGGAACAAAATTATTGTTCCATAAAGGTTGATCAACTTTCAGCCATAGTAATGTGCTTAAATTGAGGAACAGTTAATAAATTCTGTGTATGGTAGTGGAGAAATGATTGCAACTGTAATTGCAGGTAGTTTAAGGAGTTAATCTTGAGCTTGCACAGTTAATTGATGGATGTTTATTCTGGATTCTTTGTTTGTAAGGATAAAACCCTGAAGTGCACAGTGTATCGTATCCGAGGATCAATTCCTGCTGGGAACTACATTCAGTTACCAAAAGTTAGCACCCAGTCTCTTGGACTAGTTGGCCGCTACCTCTACCTCCTCTTCAAACCAATTGTATCCAAATACTTTGTAGTTCACTTTGATGCAGTCACTGAGGTATGTGATGATTAGTGCCCTCGGAGTATTGTACATTCGTTGGCATGACTTTTTTTCAACGCTAGAATGATATAGTTACTGAAAAGTCTGTATTAATGTTAATAGATAAAAAGCTGCAATGTTCACTAAAATCATTCAACCAATTAAACTGCATAGTTTTACAAATAAAACAATGATCAAAGCAGTAATTGTTTCTTGTGGTAATGAAGCAAAATGGGCATCTAGACCCAGTGGAAAACTATTAATGCTCAGTGTCGTTTGGAGCTGTGGAAGCTATAGATTTGCCTAAAATTGCTAACAAACTCCCAAATCCCTTCAACTGCTATTATACCCCACTCAAATCAGTCAGCTTTTTAAATACGTTTGAAGATTGATGATATTTGCTGTGAGTTATTCAAAACTCTTTTTTTACGTCCTAGTCTCTCTCTTTACCCTTCTTCTTTATGCTGTGTTACTGTTTCATGGCTGGTGGTGTTGGTCCTTTGGTAACAGTCCCATGTGGGCAGTCTTCAAGTATGAGCCTGCATATAGATTTTTAGGAGGCTAATTTAGGGGACCATCACAGCTGAACCAGTTCTGTTCACAACTGTTCTCCACACATGCACACTATCCAGCAGTGGTCGCTGGATATATTTAAGATCGGGAACCCTGACAGGCATTTCCATCATGTAAATTGAATTTGACACCCTGATCTCGGAAGAGCAGAGCTTATTGTTGAATCCCAGCATAGTTTCTGGAAAAGGACATTCTGTATCACCTACATGATTGAATTTTTGAAGAGATTACAAAATTGGTGAATGATGGAAATCTGGTATACAATGAACTTAATGGAACAAAAATTGGGCTTCCTGGTCAAAATTTTTTTTAAAAAGTTCTGTTCTTTAAGTACTATACTTTTTCAATTAATCATTCTATGAAGTATTTCTGAATTGTTAAATGTATTTCTCTCCAGGATAGTCAAGTCATTCGGATTTCATTCTCCAACCTCTTCAAAGAGTTCAAATCCACAGCCACGTGGCTCCAGTTCCCCTTTGTTTGTGGTGCAGTAAAAGGCTCCGTGTATAATGCCACTGCAAAGTCTGCAAAGCAAGGTATGCTAGGAAGTGTTCTTATGCTTGCTATTCTTTTATTATACAAGTTCCTCAATTGCCCATCTTTGGGGGGAAAAAAACAGTACTAATTTATCTGTGGTTCTGCAAGTAAACTGCCCAGAACATTGTGTACTGTATTTTTATGTTGTTTTCACATTTTGCTTTGTAACTACTATACACAGTACTAGAACAGTCCAATGTCCAAGATCTTCTTATGACTGTGTCTCTATAAAAATGTTAGTACGAGTAGAACATGTCGAAACAGAAGTGTCCAAAATCCAAAATCTTCCTTCACAAATATGACTTCAAATTAAACAAATCTGAAGTGCCCATGAGGGCCTATACTGATTTTTATTTTGTCGGCTATGGGTTACATTCTGACACTGTTTTTCCTCACTTGCTTTTTGATACCTCTTGCACACAACATTCTTCAGCTCATTTTCAGATCTGTCACTGAGAGTCTTGAGCAGCTTGAGAGCATCGAGAATGGACCACTCTTGTGTTTATACCCCTTTTCTTTGTCCCTGTGGAAAAGCACCTGGCCTGCACTTTGCGTCTTCTCCTGGTGGTACAGCCAAGGTCAGGAACTCTGAGGTGTGAAATTGCAGGGATGGACCTGTGTCCCATCACACTATTACAGAGCTTGTTGGTACTCTCAAATCTGCTGCCTTGTGGCTGTGTTTATTTCAGTTGATTGAACAAGCTGCTCCTTTTTATTCATACTCGTTTTGTTTCCATGTTTTATGTTGGTTTATTTAATTTTTTCATGTTTGCTTCGCTACATGGTGCAGACAAAGCAGATTAACTGGTGCTGCCCTTGGGAAAACTAATGTCTGGATCCTTCTCATCGCACCTTTTTTGGCAAACTGCTGAAAGGACAGATTGTAGTCCAAGCTTAATGATTTGTTGTGATGTTTACATGTCGCATGATCACATTCATTCTTTGATTCTTTCCAATAACTTGGATAACATTAAATATTCATAATTTTACAGCATCCATTTGACTTTCCTAAACCAGTGAGCTACTTTACAGAGGCTCACGTGTTTTGGTACCACTCCCTGGAGAAACATGAGGCCATGGCCATCCTTACTGAATTCAGGCTCGCATTCATACAGAATCCACGCTATTCTCAGTGATCTCAGCATGCAGGGAAATTTTGAGTCGCTGAGGAGATGGTGGCTGTAGGGCTTCAGAGTAATGCACATCAATTTTTCCACATTAAAGAAAGGGAAGATAGATTACGAAGGTAAACTTGCGCAAAACATAAAAACAGATAGTAAAAGCTTTTACAGATATATAAAATGGAAAAGAGTGACTAAAGTAAATGTTGGTCCCTTAGAAGATGAGAAGGGGGATTTAATAATGGGAAATGTGGAAATGGCTGAGACCTTAAACAATTATTTTGCTTCCGTCTTCACAGTGGAAGACACAAAAACCATGCCAAAATTTGCAGGCCACAGGAATGTGGGAAGGGAGGACCTTGAGACAATCACTATCACTAGGTGGGTAGTGCTGGACAGGCTAATGGGACTGAAGGTAGACAAGTCCCCTGGTCCTGATGAAATGCATCCCAGGGTATTAAAAGAGATGGCGGAAGTTATAGCAGATGCATTCGTTATAATCTACCAAAATTCTCTGGACTCTGGGGAGGTACCAGCGGATTGGAAAGCAGCTAATGTAACGCCTCTGTTTAAAAAAGGGGGCAGGCAAAAGGCAGGTAACTATAGGCCAGTTAGTTTAATATCTGTAGTGGGAAAATGCTTGAAACTATCATTTAAGGAAGAAATAGCGGGACATCTAGATAGGAATAGTGCAATCAAGCAGACGCAGCATGGATTCATGAAAGGGAAATCATGTTTAACTAACTTACTGGAATTCTTTGAGGATATAACGAGCATGGTGGATAGAGGTGTACCGATGGATTTGGTGTATTTAGATTTCCAAAAGGCATTCGATAAGGTGCCACACAAAAGGTTACTGCAGAAGATAAAGGTACGCGGAGTCAGAGGAAATGTATTAGCATGGATCGAGAATTGGCTGGCGAACAGAAAGCAGAGAGTCGGGATAAATGGGTCCTTTTCTGGTTGGAAATCAGTGGTTAGTGGTGTGCCACAAGGATCAGTGCTGGGACCACAACTGTTTACAATATACATAGATGACCTAGAAGAGGGGACAGAGTGTAGTGCAACAAAATTTGCAGATGACACGAAGATTAGTGGGAAAGCGGGTTGTGTAGAGGACTCCGAGAGGCTGCAAGGAGATTTGGATAGGTTAAGCAAATGGGCTAAGGTTTGGCAGATGGAATACAATGTCGGAAAGTGTGAGGTCATCCACCTTGGGGGGGGAAAAAAAACAGTAAAAAGGAATATTATTTGAATGGGGAGAAATTACAACATGCTGTGGTGCAGAGGGACCTGGGGGTCCTTGTGCATGAAACTCTTTTAGGTCCTTGTGCATGAATCCCAAAAGGTTAGTTTGCAGGTGCAGCAGGTAATCAGGAAGGCAAATGGAATGTTGGCCTTCATTGCGAGAGGGATGGAGTACAAAAGCAGGGAGGTCTTGCTGCAACTGTATAAGGTATTGGTAAGGCCGCACCTGGAGTACTGCGTGCAGTTTTGGTCACCTTACTTAAGGAAGGATATATTGGCTTTGGAGGGGGTACAGAGACGATTCACTAGGCTGATTCCAGAAATGAGGGGGTTACCTTATGATGATAAATTGAGTAGACTGGGTCTTTACTCCTTGGAGTTCAGAAGGATGAGGGGTGATCTTATAGAAACATTTAAAATCATGAAAGGGATAGACAAGATAGAGGCAGAGAGGTTGTTTCCATTGGTGGGGGAGACGAGAACTAGGGTGCACAGCCTCAAAATACGGAGGAGCCAATTTAAAACCGAGTTGAGAAAGAATTTCTTCTCCCAGAGGGTTGTGAATCTGTGGAATTCTCTGCCCAAGGAAGCAGTTGAGGCTGGCTCAATGAATGTTTTCAAGTCACAGATAGATTTTTAACCAATAAGGGAATTAAGGGTTACAGAGAGAGGGCGGGTAAGTGGAGCTGAGTCCACGACCAGATCAGCCATGATCTTATTGAATGGCGGAGCAGGCTCGAGGGGCTAGATGGCCTACTCCTGTTCCTAATTCTTATGTTCTTATTACTTTTAATGCTGTTAGTATCAGTGTGTAGTGTTTTTGGTACTGTACTAGGCTAGCTTCACAGAGATTGTGAGTTCGCATCCAACCATAGCAACTTTTGAAATTAAATCCAATAAACCTAGTAATTTGTGGACTAGCATCAGAAAAATTGAGAAGTTGTCTGAATTGTTGTCAAAACCCACTGGTTCACCAGTGTCTTTCAGAGAAGGAGGCCTGCTACTCTGACCCAATCTGGCCTGCATGTGACTCTTCATGCCCTCTGAAGTGGCCTATCAACTCACTCAATTGTCCAATCAATTGACCAAGAAGGTAGCCCACGTCTTAAGATAAATAGGATGGACAATAAATATGGCTTTGCCAGCATTTCCCACATCCTGAAAACAAATTTTAAAAATTGCGTTTGGTTTAAGCAGGCACAATTGGTCTGGTTTATCTGATCATGTGGTTAAATTATATCCGCTATAAGCTGTGTTTCAGAAGATGGTGTGGTTGTGAGCTGTTAATGTTCCTGTTTTTTCTTTCCAGGAGTAACTTAATTTTACCTCTTTGCTTGAATCCTTTGTATCCTTTTTTATTTATAACAATTCTTTTGATGATTGAAAATTAGTTATTTAACGTATAAATCGTGTCTACAGTTACTACTGGGTACACATTTTATCAGGTAAGTGTATTGATCTAATTGCTTGGGGGTAATGCACGTAATCTTTTCCTTTACTTCTCTACACAGATCTGGTGGGCCTTGCCCCCGTTGGTGTGAAGTGGACCTGCCTAATGATGGACCTTCAATATATTCTATCTTTTTATTTGAACCGACACTACAGCCACCTGAAAAGTATTAAACTCTGCTCCAATATGTTTGTTAAGAATATCTTCACCAGTGAGCTGGTATTTGAGCCAAGTAAGTGATCACATTGCTATCGGGGACTAAGTGAGATAGACTTGGTGTGATTTAACATTCGCAGAATGAGTGGACCTAACTGCACAATATATATGTGGAAATGGTCAATATTTGGTCAGGCTCGTGAATTGTGCACAAAGAAACTGGGATAAATGAAGAAAACAAAAATTGAGGATCATGAGATAATGAATGACAAGGAAGGCCATTTGACTCATCTTAGTCTACCCATCCAAAAATATCCTAAATTCCCCATTTTTCAGTATCCAGGTGCTTCTTAAATAATTCCAGGGTTTTTGCCTTCACCACACTTTCTGGATGCACGTTGTCTAATCTGTGTGTAAAGAAGAATTTCCTGATGATAATCGGTTCTAAATTTATCTTTCATCAGTTGTCCTATTCTTACTATTTAAAGTAATATTCTAGATTATCCTTTTTCTTTCCTTAGATATTTAGTGTAACTCTAGGATCATCGTCAGATGCCTCCTTTTTGAGTTGAAAAGCCCAAGTTTCTCCAGTCTTTCCTCATAACTCAGACCTTTGTTTGCAGTAATCTTTGCTTGAATGTCTCCCTTATATCTTCGCAACCAGAACGGGACATGGTGCTCAAGGTACGTTCTGACCAGAGCACTTATATAGTTTGGTCGCAATTTCCTCTGTCTTCAGCTCTGTTATGCAGTTCAGCATTGTGTTGGTTTTGTTGATTAATACTCTCCATTGCATGGACATGGTTTCTTTCAGCTTCATCCTTAGCTATTTTAACACCATTCATAGATTGTGTATGAAAAGTACTTTTCATTTGTCTGTATTAACTTTTGTCTCCTATTTTTCTGCCCACTCACATATTTTATCAAACTAATTCTGTAGTTTCTGAGCTTAATCCTCCGATTCCATTGCCCCTCCTAGTTTCATATCATCTTCAAATTTGGCCATTTTGCATTTCTGAATCCAAGTCATTCATGTAAATTAGGAACAGATTTTGTTTTGTAGTTCACATTTTTTCCTTGTTTTGTATAATGCAAAAGTAAATAAACAGAATTAGTTGTAATACCTTTCCCAGAAAATTACATGCTAAATTATAGTTGTTTTAAAAATGAAAGAAATGAATACCATCTTCCTTCACTGCCTCTCTTTCTTGTTCCACCCAAATGACATTATTCCCTTATGGTTTTGAAATAGCCGCACATCACCTGCAATGGCTTCTCCTCCAGTTCCTGCATGGTTACATCTGGCATGTCCCAAGACTCCATCCTTTCTTTTCCTGACCTTGGGTGAATTTCTCTTAAGAATATGGTCAACTGTGTGTTTACTAATGACACCCAGCTTTACCCCTCTGCCACCTTCCTCAATCCATGACTGCTATCCAACTGCTTGTCTGACAGAGTTGTGGCTAAGCCAAAGCTTTAACCAGCTTAATGTTGGTAAGTCTGAAATCATCTTTTTTGGCTCCTCACAGAAACCCTCCTATCTATAGATGTGTCACTTATGTTGAACCCGACGGTGCATGACATCAGTGTCTTGTTTTACCCTGAGCTAACCATCACCCCCACATCCTATGCATCACCAAGACTGTCTAGTTCCACTTCTAGATTGCCCCGCATTCATTCCTACCTCATCTTCACTATTGCTGAATCTTTTTTCCATGCCTTTGTCGCCTCCAGGGTTAACTTCTCCAATGACCTCTTCACTTGTATCCGGAGCTTCACCACACACAAATTCCAGCTTGTCCAAAACTCTGTCGCTTAATCCTATCCCATACTAAATACTGCTCACCTGTTGCCTTTCTCCTCACCAACCTTCGTAGCTTCCTGTCCCCAAATGTACTGATTTCAAATTCCATCATGGTCTTGCCCGAGCTTATCTCTGTGACCTCCTCTAGAACGACATCCTAGCTTTTACACTTTCTCCTTTGCATTCCTCCTCCACCTCTACTGTCAATGGCTGAGTTTTCACCCATTATGCTCCTGTAACCTGGAATTTTCTTTGTAAATCCATCTGTTATGCTGTATTTGTCTTTGCCTTCAAACATTTCTTCGAAAACCTATCTCTTCAATCACATCTTCCATAACCTTGCTCCACTATTCAAAGTCCTGCTTGGTGTTCTCTCTATTGTAAAGCCAGATTGGTAAGTGTGAAGTGAATTGATCTGAATCACAAGTGTTTTCTTTCTCTCAAATCCAAGTCCTAATTTGAATGTTAAGCTTAGAAGATACAATCTCACTTTCTTCAATAAAATTGAATCATATATTGATGACTTGGTGAGAATTTTAACCCCTAAAAACAGGTGGGTTGGGGGTCTGGTGAGATATTTAAATTTTGAAATACTCAAACCCTAACCCAACCCACCAAGTACGGGTTTAACAGAGGCGGGACAGAGGGCAGGCAGCCAAACGGCTCCCAGGAGGTGGGTTGGCCATTTAAATATTTTAATGAGGCTGGTAGCCTCTGATTTAAACTGCTTTGCAGTTTTAACACTGGCCAGCCGGGTTTCCCAGGCTTCGGGAAACCTAGCAGCTCAAGGGAGGCGAGGAGAGTTTTGGGGGAAAAGGTTAAGTGCCTTTACATCATTGCTTGTGAGCCAGTAGGACCAGAAGTGCTTCCTGTCGCCTCCCCCAAGTTCAGCTTATTCCCATGGATCAGACCACCCTGCCTGATACGTCTTTACTATACAGTATAAATGCACACGAGGCTTGAGAGAAGGTCAGTCTGTGACCTGTCCTTTATTCCTTAGCACTCAAGTGATGAAGGTGTGTGGAGCTTGCCCTTTTATACCTGAAGGTCCAGGTTAGGAATATCTCTCACCTAGTGGTCATAGTTCTCATAGTGTACAACTTAGGTCAGATTATACATGGGTTACAATGCTGGTTGAATACATGACATCACCTCCCCCCCCCCCCCCCCCCCCCCCCAAAGTCTTATTGGGATCACAGGTTGAGTCTCTCTCGTGGTTTACGCTCTCTTGTAGAGAGCCTGAGTTGGGGCTCCGGTTGTTGGCCGCTGGCCTGAGTGTCTGCTGTTTGTGGTGCCTCAGGCCTATCCAGACTGCCCACAGTGACTGGGCTCTCCTCCCTTTGGTTCCGGTGTGCGGTCACCTGTGGTGGAGTGAACTCTACATCGTGTTCTTCCTCTGCTTCTTCGATGGGGTTGCTGAACCTCCTTTTTGTTTGATCCACGTGTTTGCGGCAGATTTGTCCATTGGTAAGTTTAACTACCAGAATCCTATTTCCCTCTTTGGCAATCACAGTGCCTGCGAGCCATTTGGGCCCTGCAGCATAGTTGAGGACAAAAACAGGATAATTTACATCAATACATCGCGCCCTCGCATTCCTGTCATGGTAGTCATATTGTGGCTGGCGCCTGCTCTCGACAATTTCTTTCATGGTGGGGTGTATAAGGGATAGCCAGGTTTTGAGCATCCTTTTCATTAGCAGCTCTGCGGGTGGAACCCCTGTGAGCGAGTGTGGTCGGGATCTATAGGCCAACAGAACGCGTGATGAGTGCCTTTGTAGGGAACCCCCTTGGAATCTGAGCATCCCCTGTTTGATTATCTGCACTGCTTGTTCTGCCTGGCCGTTTGAGACCGGCTTGAATGGTGCCATTCTGATATGGTTAATTCCATTGCCTGCCATGAAGTCCTGGAATTCAGTGCTTGTGAAGCACGGGCCATTGTTGCTGACCAAGATGTCCGGTAGACCGTGGGCGGCGAACATTGCCCGTAGACTTTCTACCGTGGCAGAGGATGTGCTTGAATTTAAAATGTCACACTCGATCCATTTGGAGTCCGCGTCTACTACAACCAAAAACATTTTTCCCATGAAAGGACCTGCGTAGTCCACATCGATGCGTGACCAAGGCTTGGCGGGCCATGGCCAGGGGCTAAGGGGGGGCGTCCCTGGGCGCATTGCCCAGCTGGGCACACGTGTTGCACCTGCGAACACAAAGTTCCAGATCTGCGTCTATCCCTGGCCACCAAACGTGTGACCTGGCAATTGCCTTCATCATGACAATGCCCGGGTGCTCATTGTGGAGTTCTCTGATGAACACCTCTCTGCCCATCTGGGGCATGACTACGCGGTTTCCCCACAGTAGGCAATCGGCCTGAATCGAGAGTTCATCCCTGCGCCTGTGAAATGGTTTAAATTCCTCAGGGCATGCCCTGTACGTGGCTGCCCAGTTCCCATTCAGAACACATTTCTTGACTAGAGACAATAGCGGGTCTCTATTTGTCCAGACTTTAATCTGATGGGCTGTCACGGGTGAGCCTTCGCTTCCGAAAGCTTCAACAGCCATGACCATCTCAGCAGCATGCTCGGTAGCCCCTTCAATGGTGGCTAGTGGGAGCCTGCTGAGTTCATCTGCGTAGTTTTCGGTGCCCGGTCTGTGCCGAATTGTATAGTCATAGGCGGCTAACGTGAGTGCCCACCTCTGTATGCGGGCCGATGCGTTTGCATTTATGGGCTTGTTGTCGGCCAAAAGGGACGTTAGGGGTTTGTGATCTGTCTCCAGCTCAAATTTCCTGCCAAACAGGTACTGGTGCATTTTCTTTACAGCATATACACATGCGAGCGCCTCCTTTTCTACCATCCCGTAGCCCCTTTCTGCCTGGGACAGACTCCTGGAGGCATAAGCTACCGGCTGTAACTGACCCTTGACATTGACATGCTGCAACACACACCTGACACCATAGGACGATGCATCGCACGTTAACACAAGTTTCTTACATGTGTCGTATAGTGTTAAGAGTGTTGGAACATAACAAATTGCGTGCTCTATTAAAAGCCCTTTCTTGGCTGTCCCCCCAGACCCATTCGCGACCTTTGCATAGGAGCACGTGTAGCAGCTCTAGCAGCGTGCTCAATTTGGGAAGAAAGTTACCAAAATAGTTCAGGAGCCCCAGGAATGAACGCAGCTCCGTCATGTTACGGGGTCTGGGTGCTCTCTCGATTGCTTCCGTCTTGGACGCAGTAGGGCTGATCCCGCCTGTTGCTACCCTCATCCCCAGGAATTCTACCTCTGGAGCTCGGAAGACGCACTTCGCCTTTTTCAGTCGCAGCCCTACCCGGTCCAGTCTGCGTAGCACCTCCAGGTTGTGGAGGTGTTCTTCAGTATCGTAACCCGTGATGAGGATGTCGTCCTGAAAAACCACCGTCCCTGGAATCGACTTGAGGAGGCTTTCCATATTTCGTTGGAAGATCACGGCGGCCGAGCGAATCCCGAACGGACATCTGTTGTACTCAAACAACCCCTTGTGTGTCGTGATGGTGGCCTCTTCGACTCACTCGCCAGCTCCTGGGTCATGTAAGCTGAGGTCAGGTCCAATTTTGAAAAAAGTTTGCCACCGGATAGCGTCGCAAAGAGGTCCTCCGCTCTCGGTAGCGGGTACTGGTCTTGGAGTGACACCCGATTGATGGTGGCCTTGTAATCACCACATATCCTGACCGACCCATCCGCCTTGAGCACCGGCACGATCGGGCTCGCCCAGTCACTAAATTCAGCAGGCGGTCCAATTCGCCTTTTATCTTTTCCCGCATCATGTACGGCACCACTCTGGCCTTGTGGTGTACTGGCCTGACGTCCTGGTTTATGTGAATTACTACCTTGGCCCCCATGAAAGTGCCAATGCCGGGTTGAATAATGAGTCAAATTTGTCCAGGATCTGTGAGCATGATACTCGCTCCACAGAGAAAATTGCATTGACATCGCCCCATTTCCAGTTCATGACAGCAAGCCAACTCCTCCCCAGTAGTGCGGGACCGTCCCCTGGGACAATCCAGAGTGGCAACCTGTTCACCGAATCTTTGTGGGTCACGACTACCGTGGCGCTGCCGAGCACCGGAATGATCTGCTTTGTGTAAGTCCGTAGCTGTGCGTCAATCCGCGATAATTTTGGCCTCCTGGCCTTGGACGCCCACAACTTTCGAACTGTTTCATTCCCATCAGGGACTGGCTGGCCCCCGTGTCTTGCTCCATTGATACTGGGATGCCATTGAGGAGCACTTTCATCATTATCGGTGGTGTCCTGGTGTATGAACTGTATACATGCTCCACATGAACTCGCTGAACTTCAGCTTCCAGCTATTTCCCCCAGCGTTCATTTCTGCAGGTATTTTGCTCATCTCTGCAAACTCCGGCTGAGTGTGTGCCTCCACGCCTCCAACATGAGCTGTTGTTGGAAACAAAATGTCCCTTGCCAGTCGATCGTCCCTGACTGCCCCTGTGACTGTCCTTGAATGTGCCATTAACAGGTGTTGATGGCCGCATTGTCCTTTGCAATGGCGTGAATTGCAGTTCAACTTGCCATTGTCTCTGTCGAACTCCCCTTCTGGGTTCGACTGCATGTTGGGACATGCCCGATTGCCCTTGTCTGCCTGGAGAACTGTGTGCTGCTTTAACAATGTTGAATCTCTGTCCCAACCATTCCTTAACACAGTACCTCTTGTCTGTTCTGCTAGTGGCCATGCTCGCGTGGTTTAAATCCCAGTTTCTCGTCGCCATTAATACGTCCTTAATATACAGTATAAATGCACATGAGGCCCATGCTTGAGAGGTCAGTCTGTGACCTGTCCTTTATTCCTTAGCACTCAAGTGATGAAGGTGGGTGGAGCTTCCCCTTTTATACCTGAAGGTCCAGGTTAGGAGTGTCTCCCACCTAGTGGTCATTGTTCTCTCAGTGTACAACTTAGATCAGATTATACATGGGTTATAATGCTGGTTGAATACATGACACTGCCCACACATACAAAGAGCTCTCGATTGGGGATCAAAGCTCTCCCAACCCTCTTCCTGCCTACTCTCTGTTTTCTGTCTGTTAACCAATCCTTGATCCTTGCTAGTATATTGCACCCAATCCCATGAGCCCTATTTGTGTTTAATAATCTCCTGTGTGGCACCTTATCGAATGCCTTTTGAAAATCCAAATACACCACATCCACTGATTCCCCCTTATCTATTCTGCAAGTTGCAACCTCAAAAAAAGTAACCGATTTGTCAAACATGATTTCCCTTTCTTAAATCTGTGTTGACTCTAACCAATCCTTTATTATTTTCTAAGTGCTCTGTTACCCTGTCCTTCATAGATTCTAGCATTTTCCCTGCTGCTGATGGCAGGCTAACTGTAGTTCCCCGTTTTCTCTCTCCCTCCTTTCTTAAATAGTGGGGTTACATTTGCTACCTTCCAATCCGTGGAACCATTCTAGAATCTATGGAGTTCTGGAAGATGACAACCAATGCATCCACTATCTCTTTCAAAACCTTGGGATGTAGCACCTTATTGCAAGTTTAGCTTTAATTTTGTGTATTCTGCATACTAACTTAGATGAAGTACTCTTTTTTTTTTTTTGTTATTTGCTTTTCCTACTTGTGACACTGAACATTTTTGGAGAGAGGAGGTTGAACAGATTAGATATCTATGGTTGGTTGATGTGCTGAAATCAGTAGATCTGGGTTCTTGTTTTATAGTTTGTGAAATAAAAGACCTATAGTATATGTGTAGACTGCTAGAGCAAACCTGGACTGTGCCATCTCTCTGTCTGATTCTTTATTTGTATTTTTCAGGTGTTACTGTCTTTAAGGCCAAGCGGGCAGGACTGGTGCTGCATGATGTTTCCCCAATGCCACGAGAAATGGCTTTCCTTGTGCCCAAAGGAGAAAACTGGCACGATATTTACGATTATATCAGGTCAGCATCACTGTGCATCAAGAGAGAATATGCCGTTGGTTACTGGGAATGCCGTATTTAAAGACATTTTAATTCATGTTATCAGAGCTTTGGGACACCCTGAAGTGCTTTATAATCAATTGATTATCTCTGAAGTACTGTCACTGTTACGAAGGCAAACATGGCACTAATTTGTTTACAGCAAGGTCCCACAAGCAATGAATGAATGACCAGAAAACTGTTCTTTGGTTATGTTGGTTGAGGCAGGAATATTGGCAAAAATACGAGGAGATTCCCAACTATTCCTCTTCGAATAATGTTATGTGACCTTTTATGACCATTTGAGCAGGGGGCTGGGGTGTTGGTTTAATGTTTTATCCAAAAGGTGGAGCATCTTACAATGGAGCATTCCCTCAGCACTGCACGGATTTGTCAGCTTCGAATATGGCTCTGAAATTCCACACACTGAAAACAGCAACTTGCATCCATATAGAGCCTTTAATGAGAAAAATGTCTCGAGGGGCTTTGCAGAGGCATATTCAGACAAAAAAAGATGCTGAGCTAAAGAGTTATTAGGAGGGGACTTGGTCAAAGAAATTAGCTTTAAGAAGGGTATTAAAGGAGTGGAGAAAGATGGAGAGGCCTTTTTGGGCCCAAGTTTCGGCCTGAGTTGCTCCAATTTTTTTGGAGCAACTAGTTTAGTTTGGAGTATCTTAGAAATCGCAATTCGCGGCATTTAGTTTGCTCCAGTTCTAGTGCATTAGTTTAGTTTCGTTTTAGTTCAGTTTTTTTTTCAAAAGGAGGTGTGTCCAGCCACTTAGGCCTGTTTTGCAAGTTTAGGTAGCGAAAACTTACTCCAAACTAACTTAGAATGGAGTAAGTATCCACTTTTGTAAGTTCTGAAAAACCTTATGTTCAGTGCAGGCACAGCCAGAGACACGGGGTGGGAAGCATTAAACACAGAGGACTGAAGCATTAAACACATCACTTAAAATGGCCTAAAACCTCTTGCGATGATAATTTGCCTTATATCTGCTGAGTGAGGACAGTTGTTTCTCTTTTTATAAATAAGCAAGTGTAGGCTCCCGGCTGAGGCAAACACATCAACATCAATAGGGAGCGGGGGGGCAGCAGGGTGTGGGTGGGTGGCGGGGGGGGGGGGGGGGAAGTTAGAGGATTTCCCAAAGCACTAAACACCTTCACAACAACATTAAAG